>NC_080403.1:4541911-4844705 GCF_030265065.1 Corythoichthys intestinalis | reverse complement strand
GATTAACACAATAAAATCTGTGTAGGCAACTGTGGCTGCAACTGACTGACCCCGGAAGGACCCCGCAGCAGCTTGAAGGCAGGCTGCATCAGGAAGCTTCAGGCTTGCCTGTTTTGTAAATATTGTAAGATTAGTTTTTTTATCTTGCATGACAGAACATGCAATGTTGCTGTAGCTTTTTAACGTGTTTACTGAGTGATCCTTTCACTCTAAATGTAACTCATAGCGTTAGCATTAGCTTTAGCTTGTTCGTTAGTTAGCTAGTTTGGTAGCACTAGACTGAATTAATCCTTTAAGTTTCAGGTCATCATTGTAGATGTGAAGCTGTTGAAGCAATTTTTTAAAAAGTGCCTTTATAATCTACATGCTTTAAAAAAAAAAAAAAAAAAGTATATCGGCTTACAAAATCGGCTTTGGGTAATGGCAATCAGCTGAAATTTTTTTTTAGATATTGGTATCAGCACTTGAACATCCGATATTGGTCGACCTGTAGTTGAAATTTTCAAGTTGGCCGTTGCATCCTCCCATTTTTCTGAAAGCAGCCGTCGGATGAAAAAGTTTGAACAACTCCTGTCATAGAAAACAGTGGATTTTATGACTCGGATGCTAGTGTAAGTAGCATGTACAGTAGCTAAAATTAATAATGTAGAAATGCTGAACATCACCAGGTGTCTTTACACCCTCCTGTTCCCTCTCTTTTACTGGCTGTAGCTGTAATTTCATTGATTTCTTTTTTTTTTTTTTTGCCGACACAACAGTAATTTCTTAATAGCAGATAATGACAATAAAATGTCACTTCAAACATCTCATTGGATATTGTTGTGCGTAAACCTTGGTAAATATCTACAAAAGTTGTTTCCCACCCTCTCTGCCTCACTCCCTCCTTCCTTATCCTTGTCCTCCTCCTCTATGCATTGCCTCTCTTTCAGCGTCTCATAATGCCTGCTCTGCAGTGCGTACGGGAGGGAAAAGCCCAAGTCACAAGCTCCACATTACCTTTGGAGTCACGCAGGTGAGCCACTTGCAGCAGAACTAGAAGGATACCACAGAGTACCTGGAACAGGACACACTTTTTCCCCTTGTGAGTACTGTGTGATTGTGCAATGATGACATTACACTTTTTGAATGGCCTTTTTGGTTTTCTTATTTTTTTGTTGTTGTTGCAATTTTCGAATCACAGCTTGTAGTTTGATGCTCTTACCTTATTTCTACCTTTGATAAACTTCAATCTTCCCTACCGTTTCCCCCCCTTGACACTACACATGAGTTATAATTGCTATACATTTGAATAGGGAAACAACCACTATGTATTTGTCTGTTTCTCGGTGTCTCAAATGAAAAATTACAAAGTCAGATGTTTTAATGTGATCTATTTGTTTTCAATGCGATTAGCTGGTGACCAGTCCAAGGCGTATACTGCCTCTTGCTCCAAACTCAGCAAGGATGGACTCCAGTTCACCCATGACCATAATGAAGACAAGCACTATACAGAAAAGACAAATATATATATATATATATATATATATATATATATATATATATATATATATATATATATATATACATATACAGTATATATATTTTTTGCGGAGAGGTGGGGTAGCTGGTGGGAACATGTGGGAAACCGAGACCCTGTGACAACAGACAAAATCTCCCCAGAGAGTAGCAAAAACCCACAATAGTTGCTCAAATGTTTCTCCAGAGTTGGCACTGGCTCATAGTCGTAGCCTGCATAGCTTAAAGGGATCCACGGATAGAAAGACTTCTCAAAAGATAAACATTATTATAAGTTCAAATAATTTGATATTGAAACCCCTGTTGATGTTTTCATTTTTATACAATTTGTAAAATTAGTTTAACTAGTAGGTCGCCATTGTTGTTGGCGTCGCAGGGCAGTGATGTCACATGGTTATGCTGACGGGCTTCCAGAGTATGACTTTAGTGACATAAACATGTCATCTGTTCAAACCTTTCAATTTGAACCCGAAAGGAACATTAATCAGCATTACAGCATTGTCGATATTTCACAAAACGAGCAGCAAAAGAAAAATGAACAGGAAAGACAGGATGAGACGAGACGAGAGTACGACAAAAAAAGTGTGTTCTGCCAAAATGTGCTACACCGGCGAAACGAGACAAGACAAGAAGCGAATTTGATTGAATTGTTTAGATACAAAGAGAACATACCAAAGATGCCTTAATAAAATACTGAGACGTAATAATATCAAATAAGGGTGGTTTAGATTAGCTACGTGACTAATGTGGTCAACAGATCAACAATCTGCTTTAAACCTACCACAAGAAAACACAATAATTAAAAGTATGAGAGGGAAACAAATACAAAAAGTATTTTGAGGCAATGAAAAGGAAATAAAAGACTCAATAAAAACAAAATAATAAGTACTTGCCGCTTTTAACCGATGTGCGCATGTGTTGGATGTCTTGCCGCGTAGAAGGAATTGCAGTAAACCGGTAGTATTTGTCAAGTGACAATGACAATCTACGTCATCCCCCCGAGCGTCCATCGCGCGCTTAAAACATGGCGCCCTCCGTAGCTCAAAATATGTTCTGAATATTAGAGAATTGTAAATCAACGGCAATATCTTGTGTTTCTTATAACTTGTAACTAACACTTGTAGCTTATTGGAGCCTACAAGTCTTTCAGTCCGAGGATCCCTTTAAATTTCCTATTTTTTGTGTCTTCAGGCTTAACGACTTAAAAAAATAATAATTAAATAAAAATAAAACATTGCTTATGAACAATTTCCCACCACTGTGTTAGTTGCTAGCTTGTGCTAATAAGGCTAATATGGTGTTTAATTAGTATGTAGCTGACTGACAGTGCTAATAGCCTACATTAGATTAGTGGTAAATTGGTAAAAGTGTTGAATAACGTTTCCAATAATATTTTGTAGCTTTTAATTTGTACTTTTTAAAGGGTTTTATTATTCTAACTGCATTTTGTAGATAGATTCTTCAGGAGACATTCTTTGAAAATGAAGAATGATATTTAGCCATCATTTCTTAGTGAATAAGACATGCAGAATGGATGGATCTGTGTGGTGTTAGTTTGGTGCTGAACTCGGTTATTAATGAGTTCTATTAAGTGCTATTCGAGGGCATCAGAAAACAGTTTGAACAGTTTGCAATGATTTTAAACTCTTAGAAATACGAGACTGGCTACTTTCAGGCAGGTCTCCACTATGGGTTCAACACTGAAATGGAACCAGGAGTTATGTCATCCACCATCACCCATAGAGAATTTAGGCTCAATTGGAAAGTTATTGATCATGGAAAATAGTCAAGTGTCCCCAGTGTCACACTTTGGAGAACACAAATGATGATTTTGCATCAGCTGAAATAGAGGCTCACCTTAGAATTGATGTTTTACCTCAATTTGTTGTTGGGTTGATCAGGTTTTTTCTTAAAACATCTTAAAAGTACCTTCCAAATGAGCACACAGTACACTACGTAAATGACTGAATTCTCCTTATTCTCACCACATTTAAGGGAAATAGGACCAAAAAGAGTTTCACACTAAATTTGAAGTGGTCAAAATGAGTTAAGCAACTTAGCTTGTGGACATTTACCTGAAATGGTTGGAGCTCAGACTTTGTACATTTCCAATATTCCCAGTTGTGTTGAATGCAGCATAGACTAATCCTACTTAACACATTTCCTGGAAACTTGTGGATCATTTCATTTAATCCTTTTGGTTCATGTTGTGAACTCTTTGTAATATGTTTTTGAATATATTGAGGATAAGCAGTATACAGTAAATGAATGTTCTGCTTCATTCCAAAGATTGGGATGGCTGGTGGTTGTTGTAGAGCAGTGCTTCTCACTTTCTGTCGCCATTGTAAATAGTATCATTTGTCTATAAAAATATTATAAGCACACCTCTGCATGACATTGTTCCCTTGTTAACATTAAAGAAAAAATATAGATCAACTTACAATAAACTATAACTTTATTAACAGCCATATTAACACTGTTTTTGCTTGTAACAGAAAAGACTTAAAGCGCATCAATTTGCCTGAAAGCAAAAAACAAAAAACAACCATAAACTCAAAGGCACATTTTTTGACTATTTGATACTGAAAAATAAAATTTCATGAAATCAATAAATGACAATAACTTCAAATTGATCAGCAACACTGTCTCAGCGCACAACATGCCAAACAAAATTAATATAACAAAAACAAGTGTCATTTTTTGCAGCACATGTTTTGTCCAGCCTGACCGAAACCATGTCTAATACTGTGCGCAGTATCAGCTCCTCTGCTATGGTATGTTTTTTTTGTTTTTTGTTTTTTTGCACTGAGCAACTTGGGATGCTACCTTCTATGATTCTAACAGTGCTCGGTGGTTTACTGATGTAGCACTCAGAAAGCAGAATAATTGTTGGCAATATTCGGCAGCTTTTCGCTGAAAAAAATTTGAGCGGCTTATCAATGTGATCGGGGGCTAATGTCTTTAAGTGATGTCTTAATTGATTTGGCATCCTGCTAGCGATGTCCCGATCGATCGGGTCCGATCACGTCATTTTCAAAGTATCGGAATCGGCAAAAAAATATCGGCCATTCCTTTTTTTAATATATATATATATTTTAATTAAATCATTTTCTAATTGTATTTAACGTTACAGACATAATATGTTACACTTATCCAGAGTCTTTAGTTTAGGCTTAAGGTAGGGTTATCAAATTTATCCCAAAACCGGCGGTAATTAATTTTTTAAAAAATGTATCACGTTAAAATATTTAACGCAATTAATGCATGCACTGCACGACCCATTCACGTATTGTCGCGCTCCATCTGTAATGGTGCCGTTTAGCCTATATAGAGAGCTAAAAGGCAGCGTAGAATGAGTAGAGTGAATTTTGGCAGCCATTGGAGCCTTATTTTAATTGGCTAAAGCCTTACAATCCCTCTCCCTACGATTAGAAATATCATGGGAAGCAATGTGGGGAAGCAAGGTAGCAATTGATCTTTTTTTTAACACCTTATGTTACTTCCCAACGCAGAGAAGATATTGGTAGCACTACGCACAGTCATGGTTCCACTTCCCATCATGCATTTGGGCATGGCCTTCAGTATCATTTACTAAAGCTCAACAAATACACTAGATGGCAATATTTAGTCACAATATACAAAGTCACAAGTCTTTCTATCAGTGGATCCCTCTCACAGAAAGAATGTTAATAATGTAAATGCCATCTTGAGGATTTATTGTCATAATAAACAAATACAGTACTTATGTACTGTATGTTGAATGTATATATTCGTCCGAGTTTTATTCATTTTTTTCTTAATGCATTGCCAAAATGTATATGATCGGGAAAAATTATCGGGAATAATTGGAATTGAATCGGGAGCAAAAAAAAGCAATCGGATCGGGAAATATCGGGATCGGCAGATACTCAAACTAAACCGATCGGGATCGGATCGGGAGCAAAAAAAACATGATCGGAACAACCCTACTTCCTGCTGTCCGCTGCAAACATTTTTAGACACAGTAAACAGACTGGTCTTTCCTCATCTCCCACTATATTATAAGTCATAGCCAAAAGCCAAACGCTACATAATCTTCGTCATATCTTATGCTGCATTTGAGGGAGGTGGGAAGTCGGACTTATCCCACTTGGATGGTAGCAGTTGTGACCTCAAAGCGCTCAAAGCGAATGTAAACAGCAAAGATGGCTGATCGCGAAAAGTTGTTTTTTATTTTGGCCATAGAGAACAGGATATCCTCATGCAAGGTCAGTAAAAATCATATTGTGTCACGTGAAGTCGTGTTGAGCAGCTAAATTAATTTAATAATAGATAAGATATATTTGTATAATTTGCTTTATTTCTACTTATACCTCACAAATCATCGGATAACTTCATGCAAATAGAATAGAATAGAATAGAATAGAATAGAATAGAATAGAATAGAATAGAATAGAATAGAATAGAATAGAATAGAATAGCCCTTTATTGTCATTATACAGTCGTACAATGAAATTGTGGTGCATCTCCCTTTACAGTGCAGGACAAGTAAAAAAAAATCTCGAATTGACTTGCAAGTATAAAAGTATAAAATCTACCGTATTTTTCGGACTATAAGTCGCAACGGTGTATTAGCCGCATTTGTGGGGGAAATTTATTTGATAAAATCTGACACCAAGAACAGACATGTAATCTTGAAAGGCAACTCTTTGCCCAAGATGAGCTTTTTTTGTTTTCTTTATTTCAGAAAGAGTAACCTCATTTCGCCAGTTCCTTACACGTTTCTCGCTAACTGCAAACATTCTTCATGCTGCTCGAAGCTGCTTTTTAAAGACATATTTCACTAGTTGCAACTTGTTATCTGCAGAATAGGATTTTCTTTTCAGTGCCATTTTGTTCAGCCCTTCTGAGTTGTTTTTATTTGTATTTATAAATTACCGTCAAAGCTGAAACACAGGCAGTGAGCGCAATCTTGCAGTTTAGTGTGAAAATAACGTTTGAAATGATATAATAATGTGTTAATAAATTCACACATAAGTCGCTCCAGAGTATAAGTCGCATCCCCAGCCAAACAATGAAAAACACTGCAACTAATAGTCTGAAAAATACGGTAAATAAATATAAAATGTGTATGTGGTAGTCCTATGTTCAGGCAGTGCAAATAATCGAAGTGAAGTAGCAGCGGTTGACAGTCAAGGCATTGGAATATTGCACGTAAATAGCATATCTTTACGCAGTGTCACAAAAAAATCATGTAGTGTTACAGGTAGTTGTGTTGAATAACTAAATTAATTTAATATTAAATGGATGATGGATGGATGGAGGGGATGGATGGATAGATACAGATATGGTCAGCTTACAGTTCGAGTGGCGTTCCATATTTACCTGGTCGGAGGTTTGAAAACGCCGACTTCCCACCGTCCTCGAATGCAGCATTAGTTCTTCACATCTCCAGTGCTCTTTGCTGTGTGCTCTTGTTTGGTTCGAAAATACTGCGCACACTCTGAAAATGAACGCGCCACTGCCAGCCACTGAGTGGATGTGCAATTACATTTGAATCCTCCTACGGCAAAAAAGTATTTTCCCGAGGTCACATGTGCCACCCTGGGGGGGAGAGGGGGTTAGGGCGCGGCCCACTATTTGAGAAGTACTGCCCTAACCCATATGAACTGTAGTAGGTAGTGATTATTCTCTTCCAACCTACTCTGTTAAATTGAATTGGACATCTATGGCTGTCAATGTTAATGAATGTCATATTTCCTCGTCTTAGCGTCAGGATACTTCATAGAGCCTGGTCTTTGCTGTGTGCTCTTGTTTAATGCAAAAATACTGCACACACTAAAAATGAGAGCGCCACTGCCACCCACTGAGTGGATGTCCAATTACACGCTATTCTAGTACGGCAAAAAAAAGTATGTTCCGCGAGGTTGCATGCACTTCCCCTCCCCCCAGGCATTGCTCCCCTCTATTTGAGAAGTACTGTTGTAGAGAGGTGTAAAGGACTTCTGATGGCTTTTATGTACCCGTGGTAACATTCATACACGGCTTACTCCATATCGATCACCCTTATTATTATTATTTTCTACTAGTGGTCTTCCTTATTACGTCATGCTGCACTGATGGTTGATTCTTACCAGCTATCAATGAACAATGCCAAAGTTAATGTCTGAATGTCTACAATGTTTGCATTGTAAAGTAATTTTAATTGCCTTTTTAAGGCAGAGGGTTTAGATCTAGGGATGTTGTCATTTACGTATTTTGCCAACTCTGGATGCGTAAGGCCCATTGAATACTTGCTCTGATTAAGGGCAATGTAAATAAATGTGATCTAACTAATCGAAAATGCCTTTGGCACCTGAATTTTGATGAGTTTTTGGAGGCAAGATATTAGAATATCGTATTTCTTGGCAAATTATCAGACTATGGCAAACAAAAAAGTGTGGTCCTTTTGAAATAGCAACTGAAAACAGTGGACTTCCAATTTGTTTAACATATTGGGTTCAATAAAGTTGTTTCTGTGTCCTGTCATGAAGTTGTACTATCATAAAAAAATGTGTGGTTAAAATAGGGAATATCCCATTTAAAGTATGTCTTGTTGCCCTGTGTGCTCGCAGGCTGCAGTAACCGATAAGTTGATTAAAGTACAATCAGCATTCACTCCTTTTATTAGTAATGTATAAGCAACTTGGCATTTTCTTAACGTGCGTTTGAAGGAGTGAACGGAAAAATGCTGTTCACTCAGTGGAAATTGCCCCTGAGAGCAAATAACTTGACCATGCTAATGCTGCGTCCACACAGCGACCATTAAAGATACAATCAACGACCCCATGCACTCACTGCACCGTGCTGCAGGCCCGTTGAAGAAGCCAAAATGAATGCCCACCCCCCCGGCGAGGCGTCCGCTCTAGGTGGACTACCTCTATGCTGCCTGACTTGCAGAGTGATTTTAAAATAGTGCTTTGCATGCGAGTTGATTCGGTTCACTCCTTGTTAATTTGTTGCGCTGATGACTACAGCGGCAAAAAGTACAGTATAAAGGGGCTGGTGTTGAATTATACGTAAATGACGGTAATATTCATGTAAT
Organism: Corythoichthys intestinalis; assembly: GCF_030265065.1. NCBI lineage: Eukaryota > Metazoa > Chordata > Actinopteri > Syngnathiformes > Syngnathidae > Corythoichthys > Corythoichthys intestinalis. Next base: position 4,836,127 of record NC_080403.1, on the reverse strand, counting down.
TCCTGCTCATTGCTGGCGTCCCTAGGTACAGTGCTCAAGATAAGGTCACAGAAAATACGTTAAAATAGTGCAAAATGTACGGTATACTACGTAGCGCCTAAAGGGACATCAACAGAAATAAAAGAAATTTAAACCATCTGGTGTGCACCAGATAGTGTATGATGCGCACTAGTAACTATGAAACAATCTGGTAAACATTAGCATTATATGGCATTTAAGCTAGCGGACCTTTGCTATGCAAGGTAGCCAATTGTTCTTTTGTAAGATCCTCATTTATTTATTTTTTTGTATCGTTTGAGGCTAAGCTCAGGCGTGCATCAAACACTGGCAATTTTTGCATGCTAAAAATGATTATAGAGTGATCCCTCTTTTTTTGTGGTTAATGGGGACCAGAACCCGCCGCGATAAGTGAAAAACCGCGAAGCAGCGCCCCCCCCATTTTTTTTTTTTTTTTTTTTTGTGTTCAATGTATTTATTCACATTTGTCATTGGAAAGAGATACATATAAGACATATTTTTCACCTTTTTTCCCAAAATATAATTAAAAAAAAAAAACTTTAATGTACATATTCAGTATATTTTAATAAATGTTTTTTTTAGCACTTTAAATTTAATAATTATGATAAATTCTAAACATGTTACCTTCCCACAGAATTATTTTTAAACAAGAAAATAAGTAGACGCCCAATCTGTTTAAAAAAAGTTTAAAAAAATGCTTGCCTTTATTAATTGCTTCCTTGAGTGAGTCCACTCGAATCCGCTCAAACTGCTCACTAACACACAATGAGTTGCCACAGCAACTGTTGAACAAGTTAAACAAGGATTGACGCATGCGGCGCTTTGAAGTTCGAGTCTCTGGCAAGATCTAAGCTTTACTGTCTGTTAATCACCATTTTCTTTAATAGGCAACTCCAGTGCACTGCCTGACGAACAAAGAGCAGGGAGAGGGAGGGAGGCAGGGAGGGAGAGGTAGACTACGCGATCGGCTCAGGACAGATTATCTGTATTTATTTATTTATTTATTTTTTCATTGAAAAAAAAAATCCGTGATGTACTGAGGGCGCGAAGTATCGAGGGATCACTGAACAGGATTTAGTTGAGCTTTACTTCAATCTTGGACTCAACTAGCATCCGATCTAGCCTCAAACGGTATAAAAATAAATAAATAAATGAGCATCTAGGTACAACAAAAGAACAATTGGCTAACTTGCATAGCAAAAATCCGCTAGCTTAAATGCTAATTTCTGGTGGGCATCACATACTATCTGGTGTGCACCAGATGGTTTAAATTTCTTTTATTTCTGTTGATGTCCCTTTAGGGGCTCTATAGTATACTACTACAATATTGTTATTGTTAAGCACTTTGAATTGCCTTGTGTTGAATTGTGCTATATAAATAAATTTGCCTTGCCTTGCCTTATTGTTGTTATGGTGGAGTTCAGGACTGTACATAAGTTTATGTACATATGGACAAATAAACTGTTATCTTCCATCAGTTTGTAAAATTGAAAAAAAAAATATGATAATAAAAAAAGAAGTAATATTGTATATTTACTGTATTTATTTATTTATTATATAGGGTCACGGTGCCTTGGCCAAGTGGTTAGCAGATCTGCCTCACAGTTCTGAGATGAAGGGTTCAAGCCCGGGCTCTGGCCTTCGGCCAGACTGTTCTCCCTGTATTTTTCAAACACTGAGAGAAAAGTCTGGGAACCAGCCCATTAACGGCCTCTCGAGCTGGTACAAAATCAATCGACAAATCAGATTCGTTTATTTGCGTGACGTGTTGTTAACGAGCAACGTCACTCTTGCGCGTCGGAAGTCTTCTCCGCAACAACACAGATGGTGACCACGAGAGCCGAGAATATGTTCCAATCCACGGTAAAATCAGTTTTAAATGACCAAAAACACATCGACACGAGTCATTGACAACAGTCTGTCTCACGCTAGCCATGTTGAATAAACTCCGCTCTCCTCATATGTTTACTTCCGCACGCAAGTCCCTCGTCCTGCCCTCGTCGTTTTACTAACGTCACATCTGCCCGTCGCTGATTGGTCCACTCCTCTGTCTGTTTGCTGTGGCTTGCTCCGCCCTGGAAATTGTATCCGCTGAATGGTGGCCAGACTCAATAGCTGGAACAGCGGTGAGTCTGGTGTACCAGGCAGCCGGCCTTCCTGTGTGGAATTTGCATGTTCTCCCCTTGCCTGCATGGGTTTCCTCCCACATCCCAAAAAATGCGTTCTAGGCTGATTGAACACTCTAAATTGTCTGTAGGTATGAGTGTGGAATGGTTGTTTGTCTCATTGTGCCCCGTGATTGGCTGTAAACCAATTCATGGTTTACCCCACTAATTGCCCGTAGGTAGCTGGGATAGGCTCCAGCACCTCTGCAACCCTCATGAGGATAAGCGGCATGGAAAATGAATGAATGAATTAATATATGTATTTATTATATGGTAAATATTATATTATATATTTATAATAATATTATTATTAGGGCTGTCCAACGATTAAAATTTTTAATCGCATTAATTACAGCTTAAAAATTAATCAATCGTAATTAATCGCAATTAATCGCAATTAAAACCATCTATAAAATATGCCATATTTTTCTGTACGTTGGGGTTACGTTCGTATTCGTGGTACACTTCATTTTTGTGATTGCATTTGTGTTTGGACTTTGCCATTTTGTGTTTTACCTATATATATATATATATATATATATATATATATATATATATATTCTGTAAAATAAATTGTTGGAATGGAAAGATAAGACACAAGATGGATATATACATTCAACATACGGTAAATAAGGACAGTAGTGGGCATTTCACTCTACTGTCATTTAAATCTGTCTATGCTGTCCTCACTCCGAAGCGTCTACTTTTTCCAAAGCTAGACAGCTAGTGAACGACGCCATAATAATCAGACTTCTTCCTTTTTCATCTGATTTATTAATAAAATGGCCTCAAACCATTGTACTCTTTAGACCGTCGTAAAACTACAAAAAAAGTACACAAGCATTGCATTCGCAACAACGTTAGCTTAGCACGCTATACAGGTTCTCTAAACATAAACAAAAAGCGTCTCATACAAAACATATAACATTTCGCTTACTAACATAATATGTAAATTTTTTACAACAAATCTTGTCCAAGGATCATATAAGCACAACATTACAACGTAGGCGTAGGCCCGAGACGTCGTGCAGCCATATTGAACTGGCAAGAAAACAATAAACCATGTTTAAAAGCGACCACAAGAGTTCGCTGTTAGACAGCACAAAAAGCCTTGCTGTAAAACTTACCAAAAGGCAGAATACTGTCTGAGTGGGACATGTGCGTTAATTGCGTCAAATATTTTAACGTGATTAATTTAAAAAATTAATTACCGCCCGTTAACGCGATAATTTTGACAGCCCTAATTATTATATTATTATAGTTACTTTTTATAATATTTAAGGGTTTGTATTGTTTGATTGAAAATGGTCGAAATATCTTTTTTTTCAAGCTCTTCTAACTGATCTTGTTTAGCTTGCTCTGGAGACAGTTGGATTCCTCATTCATATGAATTACGTAACTAAGCTTTGTTTTGATTGTGTTGAATTTACATCTAGGAAAATGTTTTGCTCTTATAGGTCTTTGGTAGCATTTACAGTGTATGTATAACGAAGACAGGTATTGATCATTTGATGTGAGGTAAAGCATCAGTAGCTGTGAGTCACCTTGCCAATGTGGCAAGTGCCAAGTAGGCAGGTACCTGCATAAAAAGGTGATGATGTGGTCTCCTAACGCATTTAAAACCCACTCATTTACAGAGGTGTTTGACTCTCATAGCCAATTACAATAAATCGATTAATGTGAAACCTCAACCAGGTCACCCTCATTTGGGAAAAAAATCATTTTGATGGGAGGGCACTTTTAAGAAAGTTATTATTATTCCTTTATTAAATAATTTATTTCCATTCCACAGGTTTTTTTGTAAAGTACTGTCACAAGATCAGTAATAATGAAGAAAAAAATAAAACTGTGTGCTTGTTACGAACTAATAACTAATTTTTTTCTTTGTCAGTGTAGGTGCAGGTATTCCAAAAGGCTCCATTAAAGAAATTTGACTTTTTTTGTTTGTTTGTTTTGTTATGTTGATATATATTTTATTCTTCAAATATTACATTAAATGAATTAGCAACACAAAGGTAATTGCACATTTGATGGAAGCAAGTACAGTACATTAAAAGTAATGTAAAACTATGGCAACACTAATACAGCATAAAAGGAAATGCACACAACGCTGAATAAAATGTTATTTCCTTTCCATTTCCTTCCCGTAAGCCAGTACTACATCCTTATGATTCAAGGGCTTGCATCCTAAACTAAAACTATGACATAAATCTGCCTTAAATGAGCATTTAATGAATTTGATTGAGAGGACAAGTGTTTGTGTTTGTATCGCTGTCACAGTTGCCTGTTCACTAAATGAAACCTTCTTGAACTTGTGTCAGTGACTCTTGCACAGAGATGTCCAGAACTTTTCCATAAAGAAAAAAAAAAAAAAAAAGGCAGAGGGCGCTCATCTTCTCCTAGTTTTCACTCAACTCAATGTAATTTATATATAGAACACTTAGATCAAGGGTTTCTGTTGGTTGTCTCCGGGTACTCATTTTCTCCCACATTCCAAAAACATGTACCGGAACACAAGTTTGATTTAAATTCTCAGAAATCTCTGTAGGTGTGATAGTCTGTATGAAATTATTTTTATTTATTTATTTTTGTTACATGTCCTTTTCAGCTGCTTGACACTGAGAATGGGAATTTGAGTGTCCTAATGATCTGAACAGTTTTAATGTATCACATGAGAGTATGACATACTGCCATTGTGATTATTCAATGTTTTGTTTATTAGGAGAAAGCAGCGAACAGGAAGGCATTATGGGGGGATAAAGTGAAAAAATAGGAGAGAGAGAGACAAAAAAAAGCACAAACAACAAACAATACATTCAACGCCTACACTAACTTTGAATATGTCGGCTTTATCGTTAGCTAGTTGTATTTCCGGTTGACACCATGTGGGGGGCGTGATGACCAAGGAGAAAAAGGAGGGTGGAGAGTCAGAAAGATAAGTGACTGGAAGGGGTGAAGTGTACAAAAATCAGCCATGTGAGGTGTAGAACCCAGTATTTGTGTTAATCCCTGATGAGTGTGGATATGTTGGCATCCTATTCTATCCTGCCTAATCAGTAATCCTGACACCAATTCTCTATTTGAGTGTGTCTAATTGCACCTAGTCATGCGTGAATCCCATCTGACATGTGATAGTCTTGCATACGAGTGGAAATGCCGCGTGGAGCCGCCCCAGGGCTGCGGCCCTTCTCCAGCCAATGGGGGGGGGGGGGGAGTGAGCCAGCCATCCCTCCTCCTGCATCACCAGCATGGGGGCAGCCGTCATCCCTCCGGTATCCAGGCTGGTCCCCTGGACAATCCGCGCCCCCAACAACCGGCCTTCAGGAATGGGACAAGGGGATGTGCCAACGCCATCCACGCCCACCACCGACCGCCCACCCAGCACAACGAGCCACCACTGCAGCCCCCCCAACCGAAATGGCACATCGCAGGACCCCCACGTTGCCACTAAGCCCAGGGCAGGACAGGATCAGGAGGACATGCGATACCAGGCTGACCCACCGGCACCCAGCCAGCGACCCGCGCCGGAGTGCACCAGATTGGTGCAGTGTATGCATTAAAATAGGAGAGCCCGGCTTAGGGGAGTGGGATCGTCACATGGAAGTTCTTCCCAGCCGCATGTCCCACTGCCCCTCGCGAAAGCCCCCTGTGGAGTATTATGTATGTGGTGCGTTAAAAGAGGTGTGGGAATGGCGGGGCCTGCTGTGAGGACCCAGGAGGGGCGCGCAGTATGACACCGGGGCGCACCTCCCCGGTACGTAGTAGAAGGAGACGTGGCCCAGGCCGGGCCGACCCAGGAGGGCACTGTGGGTGCTGCCCCACACGGGCGGCAACCACATTTCAAAAACATGTCCGCAAGGTTGATTTAATTACTCCAAAATCTCTGTAGGTGTGATAGTGTCATACTGACTTCATGGAATGGTAATAGCAAATTGTCTTATATTTTTAGAAAAGCAGGGGATGAGTTATTTACCTACTTAACTAGTTTTACCTTCTTCCTTCACATGGTGATGAAGTGATGCAATTGGCTGGCAACCGTTTCTGTACCCTGTCTCCAGCCCAGCGTTGGCTACGATAGACCCCACTCACATGACGTCACAACCACGCCTCCGCGCCATATTGTCCGTCAGGTCGTCGTGTTTACGCATTACCGCTACGTAAATTCCTCCTATTATGGTGTGTTTTTCTGCTCGTTAACATTAATAATCAATGGTGAAGGCGTGTGTGGCGGATGGTTGCAGTAACAGAGAAGATAGACTGAGAGACTTGAAATTCTACCGTATTCCGAGAGACCCGGAGAGGAGAGCGAGATGGACTGCTGCAATTCGACAAGAAAACTGGGCACCAAACGATCACCACAGATTATGTAGTAGTCATTTTATATCTGGTAAGATTCATTTAATATATATTTAGAGGGTTTTGGGCTGACAACCACAATTTAGATCATTGCGAGGGTAATCGCTGACAACATACAGTTTCAAATTCAAGATGCTTATTTCTTCCACCATCATTACATTTTGAATAATATTTAGCTGGTACGAAGTGAAAGAAGCTGGCCTCGTCTACGGATCATCAGTTAAACAGGTGTGTCCAAACCTTTTGCAAAGGGGGCAAGATTTGGTGTGGTAAAAATGCGGGTGGCTACCTTGGCTGATTTACATAGAACAATATATTTAAACAAATTTTAGCAAGCCCTTCTGTGTGTCACATTTGCTTTATTATTTTTTTTAATTCATAATTTCAACAGTCTCGTCTTTGTGGCGTTGTCTTTCGACACTCGGGCTCTTGCGAAATACTGCTGCTGTGAAATTAAACTAGCTTCAAGTTGCTATAATTTCTCGCTGCGTATCTTCCCTGTAATGTTGTCGTACATGTCAGCGTGTCTTGTTCGGTAATATCATTATCGCGTCACATCGAACTCTTTGAAAACAGCGACTGTCTCTTTGCAAATGTGGCAGACACAGTTGTTGCGTGTTTTAGTGAAGAAATAGTCCAATATCCACCTATCCTTGAAGCGTCGGCCATCGCAGTCAACTTTTTTTTAATTGATTGTCGCCATTTTAGAAAATTGGAAGTAAAGGGTAATGTTGTTTAGAGTGCTGCTCTTAAAGTTTTTTAAACTTTCGTGAGAATAGGCTGATTTTGTGTGGACAAGATAGTTATAGATATCAGGGTAGCAGATGTCAGGCAGAGAGGGCAAAGATAGCGGGTCGAAAAATATCGATTTAGGCATCAAATATGGATCTGGCGAATGGATAGACTGAAGCTTTTCCACATAACGCCTTTTATGCAACGCATCCAATGAGTTTACAGCGTCTGAAAGCACCGGGGCTTCCATGAATTGCACTATAAATTGCACGACAAATTGAAACCATTGAGAATACGGATAAACAATGACGGACAATATGGTGGCCGGATACAGCGACACGTCATTCTGTGACATTGGTGAGTAGGGTCTATAGCCCCCTCGCAGCCCTGTGAGGAGGAGCGGTACTGAAGCTGGATGAATAAATGAATGCCTGTAGGAAAAAGAACAAAGAATGTGTAGTTATAATAGTTATAATAAAGTATATATTGTAGTTTTTTTTTTCTTTTTTTTTACTCTATGGTTATTAAATACATTTATGGCGGGAAACACAGACAAGGCTGAAACAGAAGTTTCTGCTCTTGCACCCCTCTTTAATATAAACTGCTGTATTTTAAGCCAAAAGAACTGTTGTGTTTGATAGAAACAATATGTCTATATGCTGCCATAGCAAATTCATGGCACATTAAGACCCCAAACTATTTTAATTTGTCCGTTTTACCCTGGATACCCCAGTTTACAGACAACCGCTTTTTTTTTCAACCTAGCCATAAAAACAAGGGAAGAAATTAAATTTATTATTCAAAATGTCCGTAATTTTTGCCTTAGAATCATTAATTGATGTCTAATATTTCGTAAAAAAAAAAAAAAAAAAAAAAAAAAAAAAAACTGAAAAACTTTTTAAAATTCTGCACTATTACATATTACTACAATATTTTAAACTTTTACACAAATTACGTTACAATGAAAAAAATGGTGTCTGTAAATGAGTCACGGATATGTACCTCATAATTATCTTTTAATTGTATTTTTTTTTTTTTTTTACTGTCGCATTTTCCCCGTTATTTGAGATGATAAATAATCGATCCAAACAAAGAAAAGTTGAAAAAAAAAGGGTAAATATATGAAAAAGAAAATCTCGACCACTCCTTGATGTCTGCGATTTCTGCATCGCGACTCTTGTTATATTACCATGTTTTACCTTTAAAATTCCCCCAAAATCCAGCTGTGGCCATTCACAGCTGTGTCTTGACACTCGTTGATACATGCTACATGGATTTTTTGGATCGAAAAGAGGTAAGTACGCGATGATAGCTCGTTAAAATCGTGGCGTCTTTAATTCTGCTCTCTCATGCTCTTACCTCCAGTTAGGGTTTTGCTGTTTAAAAAAAAAATGTTTTTCTAAACTGCCCTCCTATTCAAAAATATTCTCCCCCCAGAAAATTTAGATTTTAAGCTTTCCAATGATGTATCACACATGCATATAGGACAATTTTGAAATTTGGCCAAATTGGGGGTCCCAGACAAAACTTCAAGTCACCTGAGTGTTTGCCGCCATATATATTTTTGTTGACACTATTGCACTTGTCTACTGCACATTACAGCTGGACAAATTGGATGTCCTGCATATTGACAGTTATATGTTTTGTTGAATAAGCTTGGTAAATGTCCTGTCCTTGCTGCAGCCCATGCACTGCTAACTGTATTGCCCCTTAGGGATAAAAGTGTTATCTGAACTGAACTAAAAATGGCTATTGAAGGGAGTTTTAAGCATGGAGGGAGAGGTCATTCCATTCTTTGGGGCCATTAACAGAAAATGCTCAAACCAGGAGCAGCTGGACAGCTGACCTGATGTACTAGGCAGGGGCATAAGGATAGAGCAACTCTGCAAGGTTAGGCAGGACAAGACCTTTTCAATATTTGAGGACAAAAATTGGTAGTTTAAAATGAAAACTAAAGTGTTTTTGAAATAGACTAAATCCAGTTCACTGGACTTTAAGTTAACATTATTTTAATGTGTTTGAGATGTCTGTATACCACCATATCAGACGTGTGATAGATTACCACTCAACACAAACCTATTGTGCATAAATAAATCAGTTAACTCAGTGGTTCCGAACCTTTTTTGCACCACGCACCGGTGTGATGTGGGCCTTATTTTCACGGACTGGCAATGTGTAGTAGAAAATTACAAATATAAGTATAAAATAAAATGGCGGGGCTAAAAACAAACATAAGTGCAGGGAAAATATAACTTGTAGCGGATGAATGTTGTTGAGTCTCGCTAACTCGTTTAGTAGACGTGTTGCCGATGTTCATGCACGGCTCTCGAATGTCTGTAGTGTCTGTGCCGGAAGCGCGCACGGCAAAATATAATATCCCCCCGGAACACAACATGCCCCACATAAGTTCCCTAGGTGAATTCTGTAATAATGTAGTGGTCACTACAAACTCACCATACAAATCAACCTTATTTTTTAACAGCGGCCTCTCCAGAAAGTTCTCTTAATAGTTCTTATCCATCGTTAAATGTTCCTTGGCTATAGACCCTACCCACCGACGTCACAAAACCACGTGCTCGCTGTATGGTTCCGCCCACTTGTCCGTCATTTTGTCTCTGTATTAGCATTGGTTTCAATTGATCGAGGAATTTAAAATGCATTTCATGGAAGACCCGGTGCTTTCTGATGCCGTAAACTCACTGGATGTGTTGCATAAAAGGCGTTATGTGGAAAAGCTTCGTTCTATACAGTCGCCAGATCCATATTTGATGCCCAAATCGATGTTTTTCGACCCACTGTCTTCGCCCTGTCTGCCTGACATCTGCTACACTGATATTTACAATTATCTTGTCCACACAAAATCAGCCTATTCTCACGAAAATTTGAAAAACTTCAAGAGCTTGGAGGCTTATAAATACTTCGTTGCTGGTTGGGTGAAACAGGTCCTCGTCCACGAAAATTCGGCAGGAATCTATCTTGTGCTTGGAAAGGTGAGTTACGAAATTTTCAATTCAAAATCTTTTGTTATTGCTAACATCCACTGTCAAGTCTAATGTATTTCATGTTGTTTGTCAATGGAGTTAAGGCTTTTAATGTTTATATGGTTTAGCGATAGCACTCTCACTACATACATACGTGTATGTTGTCGGCGATTAGCCTAGCAATGATCTTAATTGTGGTTATTTGTCAGCCCAAAACCCTCTAAGTATATCTTAAATGCATCTTACCGGATATAAAATGACTACTACATAGTCTGTGGTGATTTTTTGGTGCCCAGTTTTCACGGATCCCTCGGAATACGGTAAAACTTCAAGTCTCTCCTTCCATCTTCTCTGTTAGTGCAACCAACAGCCACACACGCCTTCACCATTTTGATTATTAATGTTAAGGAGCAGAAAAACACGCCGTAAATAGGAGGAATGTACGTAGCCGTAACAGGTTAACACTATGTTTTGACGGACAATTGGGCGGGAGAGCGGAGTTGTGACGTCACGTGGGTAGGGTCTATAGCAATACGGTTCTCTATGAGGTATGTTGCTTTCAGTGCATTTTCATTTGCGGCCTCGTTTGCTTGCTTTTAGCCACATATTATGCATAGTGGACTTGATTGTAAGCTCCACTTCTGGCTCAGCAGGTGACCTTTTCCCTGTAAAAAATTTCGCCACTTGCAGCATACAGCCAACAGCAGCTAACGTTATTGTTTACATTGACTGACGCATGGCTGCTATAGGTGAGCAAACACCTCAGTAATGATGGCCAACCACTAGAGGCCAACGTACACCAATCTCCGGTACTGGTCCGCAGCCCAGTGGGTGGTTGGAGATCACTCTGAGTTAACACATTTAGTGCCATTGATGGTGATACAGTATACATCCAAACCATTTAGAGTAGGAGGGGGCAGAGGTTGGTAGTTTAGCCAAAACTTACTTCAAAATAATATTCATTCATTCATTTTCCGAGTCGCTTATTCTCACGAGGGTCACAGGTGAGCTGGCGCCAATCCCAGCTAACTATGGGCAGTAGGCGGGATACACCCTGAATCGGTTGCCAGCCAATCGTTGGGCACAACAAGACAAACAATTATTCGCACACACACTCCATACCTACCCAAAATAATATTACTCAAGAAAAGTAAAAGTAGTCATCCAAAAAATGTACTCTAGTACAAGTAAAAATATATTTGGTAAAATAATACTCATGTAATGATTAACATTGTGAACTCATGTAATGAGTAACATTGTGAGTAACTTCTTAAGACGTTTGACTTTTTCAAACAATGTTTTTTTTCTCAGCACAAAGTTATCCATATGAACTCCTATTATTATACTGTACTGTAACATATTTCATAACCACATAAGCCAAAGAACCCCCCCCCAAAAAACAAACATAGAATTCCGTTGAGAAAAAAAAAAAGAAAATCTACAGAAATTAAGCATTATCTGTTCAAAGAGTATGAGTGCTCTCTAGTGGAGAAAACATTTTTCCTACTAAGAAACTAAACTTTTCTCAATTGCTTTGATACCTTTCTCAGATCAGAATTGAAATTCTCAGAACTACTTGTTCAATCCTTGCAACATTGTATCACTAGTGCACATTAAAAAAGCAGTTTCTCATTTCTTTGAGCAAGTTGCAGATGTTTTTGTGCATCAATGCAAATGATTTTGTACAACTCTCTGCTGTTTCCTACATTATCAGTTGCATCTGTCATGATGGTCAAAATGGATGATCATGGGTCTCTATTGAAAAGTCTCACCACCCACAACATTTAGTCATTCCGTCATTGCATAAGTCTTTACATGCAAAATGCATTAACATGTTGTTAGAATATGTAAACATGTGTGTGCTTATTTCTAAGCATTTCCGTTACTTATTTTACGCAACTTATTTTAACCTGCCAAAATCTGTGATAGTTTGGGACAATGTGGGTTTTCACCAATCCAACATAATGAGGGAATAGTTTGCAACCCACAACAGAATGGCAATGGAGTTCCTCCCATCATGCTCCTAATTCCTCAATCCCATAGAAGAATTTTTCTCCACATGGCGATGGCCAGTGTATGATCACCAGCCTCACACTCAGATGACTCTTCTGGATGCCATGAATGCAGCATGCAGTGACATCATAGCAGATGCCTGCACAGGCTGGAAAAGGCATTCAAGAAGATTCTTCCCACGTCGTATAGCAAGAGAGGACATCCATTGTGACGTGGATGGAAATTTGTGGCCCAACAAGGAGGAATGTCAAGATGTGTAGAAAGAATGGGGAAAAAATCCCTACATGTAGCACTCAGTTTGGTCGTGCCAATTGTCTTATGTTCACATTTCAAATTTTGCTTTTGTTTTTTTTCTTTGTGATGCTGTCTTTTGCTTTCTGTATCACAGTGACATGATCTGTCAAGAAATTGTAAAAACAGTAAAAGCTGAAAAACTGAATCTTGTTCAGTCTCTTGCAATGAATCTCTCACACACAAAGGTGTAATTTGCAATTTTCATCAAAATTTACGTGCACCATCTTCAGCATTCGAGCCTTCCGCCAGAGTAACTGTTCAATTGAGAGCATGACTAAGCAATTTGACTGTCTCGTCTGTACACAATGTAACAAGAACTTGTCATTCTGACAGCACTGACTTGTTCATTAACATGGAAATTTAATTTTGAGCGACCGACTGAGTATGTTGCACAAAAAAATGGCTTTTGCAGTTAATCCATGTTGTTTTGCTACTTGTGTGACATGTTATGAGGAGTGAACAAGTAATTTTGAGAATTTCAATTCTGATCTGAGAAACGTACAAAAGCAATTGAGAAAAACTGTAAAATCCAGGCTTTCGAGTCATTTTGACAGTGGCGCTCTATGTCAAATACCGTATTGGCCCGAAAATAAGAATTTTTTTTTTGCATTGAAATAAGACTGAAAAAGTGTTGGTCATCTTGTATGCGTGGTCTAGACATTATACCCATTCATGACGCTAAATGGCGCCAGATATCATTGAAGCGATGTTCTGTCATGACAGATCTCAGCTCCTCTCAAGTTTAACCAGTTTGCATTATTTTATTGCAATATTTTTCCTTATTCAGATTTGTTTTAAGACTACAGTTACAGTTAGACTTCACTTGGATGGTTAATGAAGTTATTGCAATTTTGTTGTTTTTTTCACAATAAATTGGTTTATTTACATTTCAAAAACCAGACGCCAATCATTTACGAATGTGATTGCACTTTAGTTTACATATTTAAATGTTCAGATATTAAGATTTGAATGAGACAAAATAACATGCTTTTTCTCTCAAATATATTGTTATAATCATTTGTTTCAGATGTACTGCAATTATTTTCTGTAAAAAAATTAATTTGGTGTTCAAAAAGTCTTTTTTCAAACTTGAGTCTTGAAAAAGAGGGGGTCGTCTTATAATTAGGGCCATCTTATATTCGGACCAATACGGGAAGTAATTTCTTACGGTTCTTTAACGACGCCACGTGATTGAACGGGCCGGCGTGATCATAGAACGGCAAGCTTGAGTCTGATTGGTATATTAGAGTCGTGAGTATTATAGAGACGTCTCATTGGTGAAACTGGTTGAGCCACTGTTGGCGTCTCTAGCAAAAAAAAAAAAAAAAAAAAATTTACTGTATTTAGAATAAAGAGGAAAACCGTAACTACTAGTGTAGCCCACAGTAGCCGAGTAAGGGTAGCGTTTCTTCTGCACAAATCCACTTAAGTAAATGTATGTCTTTGTAATACTATTCTTAGAAGCACATTTTTCTCAAGAGTTACTCAAGTAAATGTAACACTTTATTAACCACCGCTGGGAAGTTCAGTGAAATAGAATGAGCAGCAACACAAGCATAGCCTTCATGATAACTGACTGGATGTGAATGATCATGTTTCAGTGCCATTGACAGCGATGGACTTCCAATCCACTTGATAATCCAATCTCAAGGTGCAATTATTATTAGAAACACATAAATTATTGCCACCGATTTAAAAATCTATAATATTTAGTACATGTTCTGACCTACGGAGGGCCCTATGTTTTATGCATGCAATGGAGGCTCGGGGTGATGACGTAGATTGTCCCTGTCACTAGACGAACACTACCGGGTTACTCCAATTCCTTCTACGCGGTGAGACGTTCAACATGCGCATATTGGTTAAAAGAAGCGATAACTCACTATTTGTGTTTTTATTGAGTCTTTCATGACTTTTTCATTGCCTCAAAATACTTTTTGCATGTGTTTCCCTCTCATACTTTTAAGCATTGTGTTTTTTTTGGTAGCTTTAAAGCAGATTGTTGATCTGTTGACCATATTAGTCACGTGGCATATTTAAACCACCCTTATTTGATTTTACAATGTTTAAGTATTTTCTTATGGCATTTTTAGTATGTTTGTCTGTATGCACCTAAACAAAACAAGCTGAAAGCGCACTTTAGTACTTTGGGTGTCATATTTGCCTCTTGTAGGACGCTTCGTTGGTGTAGCACTTTGGCAGAACACAGTTTTGTTTTTTCTACTCTCGTCTTGTCTCATCCCGTCTTTCTTGTTCATTTTGCTTTCTAATGCTCGTTTTGTGAACTATCGACAGTGCTGTCATGCTCATTAATATTCCTCTTGGGTTCAAATTGAAAGGGTTGAACAGATGACATGTTCATATTGCTAGAGTCATACTATGGAAGCCCGGCAGCGTGTGACGTCACCGCCCTGCGATGTCAACAACAATGGCGAACTACTAGTTAAACTAATTTTACAAATTATAAAAAAACGAAAACATCAAGAGGGTTTTCAATATCAAATTATTTTAACTCATAATAACGTTGCTCTTTTAAGAACTGAAAGCCTTTTTATTCGTGGATCCCTTTAAAGCGGGTGTTGGCAACCTGTGTTTTAAGAGCCGCATGCGGCTCTGTAGCGCTGCCCCAGTGGCTCCCTGGAGCATTTTCAAAAAGGTTTGAAAATGGAAAAAGATGGGGGAGAAAAATATATTTTTAGTTTTGATATGGATCCCATAGGAGGACAAAAATGACACATTCTTAATGCTTTCCAATGCGGTAAAAATATGTAAAATAAATATTAAATTTAAACATTTTCATCAATGAAGATTTGCGTTATAGCCTGTGACACACGTTTCTATCAGCAGGGCGGGATGCCTGGCAGGTGACTATTGTAAACAAACCGGCGGCCGCGAAGAAAACAAACGTCTGAAAAAAAAAAATAACTGAGGAGAACAAAGGATTCAACGTTTCTTGGACCGAATAATTTGGATTCATTGCCCATGCGGAAGGATCAATTTTTACTCTGTGGCGTAAAGTTGTCAGTGGGAGAAAAAGTGTGATTGCATTACTTCTGAAGAACTTAGAGAAGCTCAAAAATAGATTTAAGTAGTGGATATCATCGCCAAACTCCACTACTGCTGCAAGTTTTGTTGCATCCCAGGAGATAATAAAGCATGGAAAACCGTTCACAGATTGAGAGTACATGAAGGAGACATTCATCAACACATCAGAACGCCTATTTGCAGACTTCAAAAACAAAACCGAGATAATACAGAAAATCAGAAAGACATTCACAGATAAGGGGCATGTCATGCACGTTCCATTTTGTTGTTTTTCGAAACCTTAAAATAAAAATGAGAGCAAAAATCTGATTTCTTTATTCCATTATTCCATTTCTTTAATTTCATTAAAGCAATTAAACAATTAACATTGTAATGACATTAAACTTAAGGTGGCATCATAAAACAGAGTAGTCACGTGGTGCGTTGGATGCAATGCAGGGAAAATAAACATTAAATCATGATGGCTCATTATGTATTTTTAGTCTATTTAGTCATTTTGATAGCAGGCTAATACAATTAATACAGATACATACAGCATGTGTTGCCTTCATTATAAGACATTCATTGTAAGACTAATTTTTTGCGGCTCCAAACATATATATGTATATTTTTTTTGCTCCAATATGGCTCTTTCAACCTTTTGGGTTGCCGACCGCTGCTTTAAAGCAAACAAAACTATTGCTAATATACACCAATATACTGTACAGCATATGAACTGTTAAACTATTCTAGGCACCAAGTTGAGTAAATATTTGCACAGAGCTGATGCTGAGAGTTATTTAGGACCAGTCAGAAGCAGTGTTTGAACAAAATACCCTGTAACCAGCAGGCAAGACAGTGCATATTTACATGAAACTCATGAAGATCACATCCATATCGTTGAGCCAAAATGTGAAACTGTCAATTCAAAGTGGGACCAGGAAAATTTTCTGGGTGTATCCTGCCTCCTGCTCCTTGTTAGCTAGGATAAACACCAGCACCCCCGCGATCCTCGTGAGGATAAGAGGTTCAGATGATGAATGAATATTCATATAACCCCTCTTAAAACCCCTCTTAATGTTTTAGTTTTAATAAAATTTGTAAAATTATTTTAACTAGTAGGTCGCCATTGTTGTTGACATCGGAGGGCGATGACGTCACATGGCCACGCTGCTGGAATTCCATGTCTTTAAATTAAAAAAAAAAAAAAAAAAAAAAAACCTGTGTCACTCTTCAATTATGTAAGGTAGTGATTTAAATACGCCACAAGGTGTCAATGGCAAGTTCTAAATTAATTAGGGAGCAAGCCAATGAGTGTGTTTTGTCCCTTGACTGACGCTGTAGTTTTCCTTAAATCCACCGCCGAGTGTAAGGCAGAGAGAAAGGAGAGTGGACACAGGCGTTCAGATTCGTAGCTCGGACCATGCCATTTATTGGCATAAGCTTCGGCAACTCCTTCACAAACGTACATATCATATAGTGAAAATGCAACAAAAAAAAAAATAAAAATTATATCTCTCAAAAATAATGTTCACAAAAAGAAAAGTGCTTCAATATGTATTAATGAGGCCCTATTCTCACACAGTTAAACAACAATGCAAAAAGAACTGGAATTCACAATCAAAATGGGTATGCAAAATACACATAAAACTTACTCAGACTTTGGTCAAACTCTATTTAAACATTTTAGCAACTCATTTAGCTCAACAAATACACTGGATGGTAATATTTAGTCACAATATACAAACTATGATGCTTGGAGCCATTATCAGGAGTCTTGTTTGTTGTGAAGACAACACTCAAATGACCATAAATCACAGTGGACGCACTAAACAAGAAACTATGGCGTCAGTCGAGGGACTAAACACATCCATTGGCTTGATCGCTTACTAATTTAAAACTCGCCATTGGCACCTTGTGGTGTATTTAAATCAATACCTTACAAAGTTAAAGAGTGACACTGTGAAATGCGGCAGCGTGGCCATGTGACGTGACCGCTCCATGACGTCAACAACAATGGCGAGCTACAAGTTTATTTCTTTTTTCAAAATTTTACAAATTTTATTAAAACAAAAACAGTAAGGCTTTAATATCAAAATATAACTCGTACTAACATATCTTAAGAACTACATGTCTTTCTATCCGTGGTACCCTTAAAGACTACAACATTCATTCATTCATTCATTCATTTTCCATGCCGCTTCATCCTCACGAGGGTCGCGGAGGTGCTGGAGCCCATCCCAGCTACCTATGGGCAGTAGGCAGCGGACACCCTGAACTGGTTGCCAGCCTATCGCAGTGCACAAGGAGACACACAACCATTCACGCACATTCACTACGGACAATTTCGAGCGTTCAGTCAACCTACCATGCATGTTTTTGGGATGTGGGAGGAAACCGGAGTACCCGGAGGAAACCCACGCAGGCACGTGGAGAACATGCAAACTCCACACAGGAAGGCTGAAGCCCGGGATTGAACTCTTGATCTCAGAACTGTGAGGCAGACGTGCTAACCACTCAGCCACCGTGCCGCCGACTACAACATTGTCCGTCTAAATAAATAAATTAAATATAACTGAAAAATCTTTTTTGTCATGGATTGACAAAAAAGAAAATGAATTGTCCACAAGAATCTCTAAAGTGCATCAGTGGGTTGAACAATTTGGAAAGAAAAAATCTAAATCTGCATGATTAAATTATATACCTTGTTTATGATAAGGAATGACAACCTGAAAGAATGTCTGCATGGCCTGCAAAAATATATTTAAATAATACAGACAATAAATAAACAAATACATTTTAATTAATAAATGAAATGCACTAATAAGTATATGGTTTCAAACGTGTAAAGTCACAACATGCTCCAGCCTTCTTTCTTTCTGAAGCAGGCCATTTACAAGAAGAAAAGCATCAGCATGTTTTTTTTTTTTTTTTTTTGGGTGACTGTCAACGCTTTCCTGTGAAACACCGGGAACCTCTCTCTCAAAGTAGCTTTTTAGTCATGTTTTTCTGGTTCTATAGTTTCCAGCAGAGTTGACTACATTTCTCATGGTTTAATTAATGTTAACGGTAGAAAACACATACATACTTCTTGTCACGACTGGACTCAAAGGAAGGACCCAAATGCATAGTTGTCTTGGTTAACAAAAATGATGTATTTATACAATGTTTCTCTCAAGGTGAAAACAAACAAAGGCAGGTTCTTCAACAAAAATTCACTTCATCAAGGAAGGCAAAAACGTTATCAAAAACACAAAGTAGCAAACAAACTCCGAAATGCTTACAAAATATTCACAATCAGAAAGCAGGTTCTTCAACAAAAATTCACTTCACAAGGAAGGAAAAATATCATCAAAAAACAAATTAGCACACAAACTCAAAAGCCTTACAAAATTCTTCAGGACTTGATTCAAGTGGGGACTTTGGCTGTGGACGATAGCAGGCTGAGGTGACACGTCAGTGGACGAAGACACTCTGGCATAAAAGAAAGGGGAGACTAACTATATATACACACAGAAGGTAATGGGGAACAGGTGGAACCAATTGGTGATTAGGGAGCACATGAGGAAGGGCAAGTGCTCTGAAACAAGGAGGGAAAGACTTTCAAAATAAACCAGGAAATGACCATGACACGACAAAACCTCACCACTGTGTGACACTTCTCTCTAAGCAGCTTCCTATTCGAGTTTTGCAGGTTAGCAAGTTCACACAATTTATTGTTATGCTATCTCGGATGTAGGTCAGACTTTCAGTAGCATAATTAGTGGTGTTTCCCAACTCCACAACATTGACGTCTTTTTACATTAATTATCCCGGTAATACACCAGGTACGTCTGTGGCGCGCCAGTGTTGCCGCCACTTCAACGCACCACTGACCCTCGTCCCCAATTTCCACAGGGTTAGTATTCCAGCCTTTACAGTGGCTGCTGCTGGTCGAAAAAAACTTCTAATATCCCTCCTCTTCGAAGTGCGCGGAGGACGCGGCATGTTGTCGACATGAAACAGTTTACATGGCGACTCTGCGACACCAAGACACAATTGACTGTGTTGCGGACTGGCCTCGCCTTCATATACTAGTATACTGTCAGCGAAAATGGAAGGCGAAAACACAAACCCTTGAATCTGGGCTCCAAAGTGGAAGGATTCGATTGCGGAGGCTTGGGGGGGCTTGCTCCGCATCCATATCAATGGAAAGCTCCCGCGCAGATAACGTCAGCACTTGCGCACGTCACATTGGGCGTACGCAGCGGTGCTACTAAACATTAAAAGCAGCAAATATGGCGGAACGTCGACTTTGATTGTTTTTATATTTTTAATTTCAATATTTTGAATGGTTCCATTTTTGTGCCTTTTGGACCAAAAGAAAAATGCCATTGCTTGGAGGGGGCAGGTATGTTGTTTTCCAGGCTGAGGAGGTTGTTGGGGTCAAAGTGGCTGTCACCTTTTAGTCTGTACTGCCCCCTAGCACCTAGCATGAATACTACATCGTTTTCACACGGAATTGCATCATTGTTCAAATGGAGACGGAACCATATAAATGCAAATTTGAAATTTTTCGTATTCTCGGAGAGTCTTGTGTGTGGGTGTGTGTTTGTGTGTGTGTGGTGTGTGGGGGAGGTCAAGTCATCAGTCAATCAAACGTGCATTTCAGGAAATAAAATGGACCAGCACATTCAGCAAGTGAAAAGGGTTAAGTCTGAAAAGGATGAAAATAATTCACTTAATAATGGTAGGGTCAATTCTATCCTTACAGCATATGGGAAGACAATCTAAATTACCTATATAACTGGAGTTATTATATTAGGCACATAAGTTTGTTTAAAAGTTGGTGGGGACAATTTGAGCATCCTTAAAAGTTCGTAATGTTATTTCCCTACTGTCCTATGCGAACCTACGCCCTTGTTTATACGTAGTAGTTATAACTTATCCAACAAATGTAAATATTAAACAATGATACCGCAAGAAACATTTTTTTGTTACCTGATTCTGGGTTGTAAAAGTAATTGTTCCTTGTTAGACCACAAATTAAATGTGTCTTGGCACATTTTTGGGGGAGGAAATCTCAGCTCATTTTCATGGAGCACGCCCAAGCCTAGTTCTCCAAACCTGTTCAATCAATAAATTACTTAAGCAGAACCTTTCGGAGGGAAACATTTCAGCTGAAAGAGCTAAATAAAACAACAAATCAATAGAGTACAAAGTCACAGGAATGTGCAAAGAAAAAGAAAACATTTTTTTAACTACTTATCTATTTACTTAACCAACTTATCTACCTACCAATTTACCTGTATTCTTTACCAATTTACATAGTACCAATTTATACACATGCCCAAAAGGCATTCAATCTGGGGAAGAAAAAAAATAATCATATTATGATGGTATGATAACTGAGGAAAAAATATTGAACTTTTACAGTATCACTTTAGGCCCTTTGCAATTACATTACAATGTACAATTATACTCTTAATGCTGGGCTCAACAACAACTTTCATTAAATTTAATCGATGGGTAATCACAAAAATGAAAAATAAAATCTTTTTTACAAAACTGAAATAGTACCTTTTTTCCCCCTCATTTTGAATCCTGTGGTTTATAGTCCAGTGCGGCTTATTTGTTGATTTATTCTTATGACGCCACTTTGACATAAGATTGCCATAAGACCATCATTATTATAACATGACATTATTATGGGCATTAATGAATTCTTATGACAGATATCATAAAGTGTCATCTGGTAAATTATATAACTCACTCCATATATGTCCAGCTCGTATCCTTTACATCCATTCAAAAGTGAGATAATTTGCCGGATGACACAGAATTTAGCTGTCATTAACATTCATTAATGCTCATGGCAGTGTCATGACATAATTATGATGGTCTTATGATAGTCTTATAGCACCACTGTCAAATAAAATGTTACCAAATTGCATAACTAGCAATTAATGAAACAACTGGAACAGTAACTGAAGAAAAAAATTAGCACAAAACATGAATTTGGATTGTTATTTACATCTGTAGCGCTGCAATGCAGCCAGGAGGCATATTGGACGACAAGTGTTAACAGCAGGTGGCAGCAGAGGTTGACTATCTCCTCCAAGAGAACGGTGATGGCCAAATTAAGCTTCATGGTGGTTCATTTGATCTTATGACAGTCTTATGTTGCCGCTGTCAAATAAAGTGTTACCGGTTAATATCTGTTGGTGTGAATATCCCATAATACAGAGAGGACAGCTGCGGCTTACGGTCTGATGTGGCTTATCTATGAAAAAATCCTGTTTTCGTGGCAAATTTGGTGGGTGGCGACTTATAGTGAGGTGCGCCTTATAGTGCAAAAATTACGGTACTCATTCGTCGGAAAATGTGTTCTGCTAGTATTTTTGACGTCGCGTCAAAGCGTGAATTAACTGAAGTCTGTTTGGTGCATTCTGCTGTTTTTGTTGTGTATTTTTGCTGATTTCTCAACTGAAACAAAAGAAAAGTGAAAAAAAAGTTTATAATCTTTGTAAAATGATTTCATTTTTGGGTTTGTGCATGTTTGCGTAATTTATACTCTCTTTTCCTTAAACTACAGTAGTTACAGTCATGAGTCCAATATGTTTGTTCTTTGTTTTTTTTTTGTGTCAGAGGGTTTGTTGCATGTAAATGTTTGAGGGCATCTAATGAGTGCTTGGAATCTTGCCAAGCCCACTCACACTTGTTAGGACCCTCACTAGGGTCAACCTGAGCTTTCTCCAATTCTAGATAATAAGTTGCCATACGCTTATTCTTACCACGTCTTGGTCTCATCTGCATCCTCTAACTATCTTCTCTCTGGAGCCACCCGCTCACATACTCACCCCACCTTGTCACCTCCCTCACTTCGCTGCAGTGAATCCTCCTCCTCTTCATCAACATCATCATCATTTTCGACCTCATCACCACCTCTTAACGTCTTTGACTTTTCTATAAAGCATCTTTCTTTCCTCATTGTGCTTCCTTTCCATTGTGTGTCTGCTGTTTGTTATCCCACTGTTTTTTTTTTTTTTTTTTACACTCGCCTCCTGTCTCCCTTTCATGTGTGATCATCGCCGTGAGAAATCGCTATTTCATCCTAGTCCCGCTCCCTCCTTTCACTCCTCCTCCTCTTCTCCACTGATGAGCTGTGCTGTTCCGAGGGAGCCGATGCCCTTGGTGTGACCGTGAATGAGGGAGCAAATAAGTGAGAGAAAGAGAGGGAGAGAGATGCATGCGCTAAAGCTCTGCAGTGGCAAGTTATTCTTTTTTTCTTAGCCTCGTGTTGCTATTTGCAAATGTTTCACCCAGATGGGATGTAGAAAACAAGAAAACAAGTGGGTCAGCACTTGTCTGTATCATGTTTATTTTTTCTTTTAACGTGATCCAACTTTTGTTTTCAGCTGATGTAAAGTCTTTAGTTTAATTGTATTTCACTTGATTTTATTACTCTTGTTGGGAAAATGAGTGGTATGGAGGGAAAATGGCATGGCCTATTTTGTAAGTGTTAGAATAAATGTCTCTGAAAAAGGACAAAATGCTTCAGTTCTGTGTCCAATTTGCCTGCAATCAATACAGAACATAATTAAACACTTACATTTCACGCACACACGTACACATGAACTAAAAGGTGTTAAAGGTGTTACATATACAGTATATATATATATATATATATATATATATATATATATATATATATATATATGAAGTGAAGATGGCCAAGGGACATGTTACCAAATATTAGCGCTGCTGTATGTATATTTTTGACCCAGCAGATTTGATCACTTTTTTCTGTTCACCCATAATAAAGTCATAAAAGAACAAAACTTCATGAATGTTTTTTGTGACAAAGAAGTATCTGTTTCAATCACTCTATCAGAGAAAAATCAGAGTTGTAGAAATAACTGGAAACTCAAGAGAGCCATGACATTATGTTCCTCACAAGTGTATGTAAACTTTTGACCACAACTGTATATAGATTTTTGAAGTTGGCGCCCTTCCTCGGTGGCCAATCAGCAGCGGCCATGACGTCTGCCCGTCAGGCATCAATCAGCGTACGTCACGTTGGGAGGGGAGGCAGCCAGCTGGCGAAATCACGTTTTGTTGTCCAATTGGACTTGAATACCTCCATAGTACCATCATTTATGGCGTGGAGAAATAACACACAGATAAATACAAGTGCAGTACTTGCTGTTGCATCACCTTAATCTAAACCTTAATCGTGTACAACTTTTGTAGCATTCAAAAATCAATAAACCTGCGTCGGAAATTAAAAGTTATCACTATACGTTGCACTGTCAAACTTATAAATGGAATCTTCCAAACCGATCCAATTAAAAATATATGAGAAGCACTAAACATGAATGTAATGTTTAGTTAGAAATTAATGAAAGGTATACCAAGCGGACAATCATACTCAATCTGTTTCGGGCTATATTCTTGTCATTAGTCATTCAGCTTCGTCTACATATTGCGTTGTCGTATTTGAATACAAATGGACTGTTACAGCACCATACATGTTATTATTTAAGACAACTGAGCCTCCCCTTGTATTTCCCTGTAGGTGACCCTCAAGATTGGAACATCTGTTCATCTGTCCTCTACTTAGTTTTGACTTCACAGGTTTTGACAGTGAACAAAATGGATGCAAATTAGCCGGATATAATCTTGGAGCAGTGACATGTTGAGCTGCATGGGCACTTTTTGAAACAGGGTGAAAAGAGCTGTAAAGATATGAGCTCAGATTAAACATGTTTTGGAATTGAACTTTTAATAGTCCAATCTCTTTGAAATACAGAATTAGCCTACATTCTGTGCTACTTACAGTGTGTGTGTGTGTGTGTGTGTGTGTACTGCTCCATGTAGCCTCTGTGAGCTAAGATGCTTCTTACAGTGCCAGGCAGATCAGTTGCATAGCAACAGGAACTTTTTGAGAGCAGGAAAATCTTTCAGCAGTGGAATGTGCTGCGCACAAGAGCAGTGCAACAAGATAACTTGAAGAGACTGCGCAAACTAAACTTTTCTCCATTAAATATCTTGAGTAAAATTTAGCTGGAAATCACATATTACAAAAAATATAAATGCTAGATACAGCATTTAAACATAAACACAACATTTTTAAAGGTAATTACTATATTTTTTGCACCATGCATGCACTTTGAAACGTGAAGACAATGAAATGAACGGAAAAAATTAGCCTCACTTTACCTTGAAATATTTACGTAACATTAATGATAACTGCCCGTTTTTTGCTTTTAACCAAGAATCTAGACTGTTTTACGTTCATCTCGATAGAAATTCCGCGATTTAAGCAATTCTTCACAGACTTTTTGAAATTAAAATGCTCTTTGTTTTGTGACAGCCGCCATTTTGGATTTTGTATCTCTACAGAATAGCGGAATTCAACCTAAATTAATTGTGATTGTTAATAGAAAAATGCAAATTTTTCTTTTGTTAAGTGAAATTAAGATGATTCAGGATGCTCTCCTCTCGTATTAAGTTTCTGATGTGAAAATTGAGTGATCTATTAGCTGTTGAAAGATTGCACTAAATATAAAAATAAATAAATTGCTATTTCGGTCAAAAACCTATACGATATGTTAATTATTGCTATTGATCCTGAAAATATAGGTGATTATCTCAACATTTGGTGATTTGGGTGCATCTAGCGTAAAATTTGCTTTATTCCTTATATACTTCAGTGTGACATGTAAATAAGTCACAGACTCACAGCAAACACAATAAATGATGAAGTGCACCAACCAAATATACGACATAAAGTGATAAAAAGCTGGCA
This sequence comes from Corythoichthys intestinalis, assembly GCF_030265065.1. Classification (NCBI taxonomy): domain Eukaryota; kingdom Metazoa; phylum Chordata; class Actinopteri; order Syngnathiformes; family Syngnathidae; genus Corythoichthys; species Corythoichthys intestinalis. The sequence continues at coordinate 4,810,754 of NC_080403.1, read as the reverse complement.
GTTTCTGGCCGACTGGGTTACCGCTTCGTGTGGCTATTCGATTCCGAACACACACATACTTACATACATACATTTTTGCGTGTAGCAAAAAAATGTTTGACAATGGTGGTCATATCGCGCTGAACCGGAAATAACAGGCTGAGCGGACCAATCACAATCCACTTGCGTCACGTCACAGGCGTTGATGCGAAGCGAAGTCAGAAAATTCTGAAGGAACAAGAGAGGCCACGGCGCAGGTCTGCCATGGAAGCATAACTCGGCCTTAAGCCTACTTTTCAGACGTGACAGAGAATGAGATATGTTGTTTCTACATTATGTTACATGCTTACATGCTTACATTATGTTACATGCTGCTTTTCATGTTTAAAATGTCTTTTTAAAAAAAAAAAGTGATTAAAATTATTGTTCCATATACAGGTAGTCCCCGGGTCACGACGTACTTGACTTACACAATTTCGACTTCACGACACGGGACTCTCACCATTTTTTTTTGTCGCATAAACAGTATCTTATTTCTTACTTTATTAACATGACTTGTTCTGTCCTCACTAAAGGTGAAGTTGTTCAGTTTTACAGACGGTTAACAAAGCTTTTTGAAGCTTTTTACTTCCTTCACTCTTGAAACTTTGTAAAGCTGTAACACATGTATTTACACATCTGTTCAAAGTGAAACGCTTTTTAACAATAAAACACTCAACACAAAACGATTGGGGTTCAAACGTCCATCTAGCCTGCTCAATACGTAAATTTCGTAGATTAAATTAGCCTAATTTGCCACACAAAAGCCTGCTAGTTTAAATGCTACGAATGCTAACGTATTTACAATTCTCATAGCAAATCGCTCACACGTAACTCCACAAACTGTAGCTGTAAACTTAATTACAAATGCATACACAAACATATATTAGCTGAAGCAACTTATATCCTTATCTGGGCCAAACCAGAGCGCAGCTATCCTTTAGGCAAGGCAAATTTATTTATATAGCACAATTCAACACAAGGCAATTCAAAGGTCTTTACATAACATGAAGACCATAAAAATCACATTAAATCAATAGAACGTTTATCCATTTGACACGTCTGAGTGCTCCTGTATAGAAGCATTATTGAATGACAGTCCAGCCAGAACCAAAGATGCCAGCAGAGGGCAGTGTGTCCTCCACCATTAAACAAAATACAATACTTTTGGACTTTTTGGATAATTATTTTGAATTTTTACAGGGTTAATTCCGAATTACGCGGAAATTCGAGTTACGTTGCCAGCGTAGGAACGGAACTTGTTCGTAACCCGTAAACCTATCTGTACTGTATCCTTACTTGCACACTGTATGATTAAATACAAATTATTATCAACTTTACTGGATGTTAAGCGAGATGTTTTTACCGCCACATGCAGGATAATCTTTTTATTGCCTTGTTGACCAAAACAAACACTGAGCAAAAATGGCTGCAACACTTGGCCCCTAAGAGTTACATGTGGCCCCTCCTTCGCCCCTGTATCAGAAAAATCCTAGAACGGCCACTGCTGGGGAAAGAGAAGTTTCTGGGCTTCCGTCTTAAGTTGGTGCCATCACAACCTGACCTCGGATAAGTAAAAGATGAGTGAGCGGTTGATTTCCTTTGATGTATTTTTCAATTTCAATACTTTGTAAATTTTAATTTATTTCATTTTTGGAATTATATGTTGGTGTCTGCATTTTTGTTTTTTCACCACTGTGCAAAATTTAAAGGTACTGTATGGAGTTTTTTACTATTTTACTGCCACCTCCGGCTGTGTTTAGCTCATGCATGGTCTGCATGCTTGTACGTGCATGAACATAAAGCAATGAGCGTTTGGCCCTACAAATCAGCACCAGAAATTGAAGGAATCTGACCTTTTAGCCAGATTTCCAGAATCACGTCAGCCAAACCGCCGGACCCACGCCGGGACAGCTCCAACGACCCGGGCCGGCGAAACCCCGACTACCCGGCCAAAAGGTCAAACTCCGTGCATTCACCTTATTCTTAACCCCTTGTACTGACTACATTTTGAAAGCTGGAAAAAGGCTTCGAAACACAAGTTGACAATGTGTTCAGGTTGACAGCGATCAAACAGCCATGCAAAACAGCAAAAGACCTAGGTGAGGAGATAGACTGGTTCCAGGATCGCCATATGACAAGTCAACAAAAGATTCCTGAGAAAAATTAAAATGATTAGTTGAGCATTCAGTCTTTTAAAGGCTCTGGTGAGGTGGGCTGCAGTCCGGAAGAAGGGTGTGTTTGGCCGTTGTTTAAGATAATCTATCGCAGTTTGAGCTGTTTAGTTTGTGCGTGACAGTTGCCGAGTCACCGTTACTGGGGCAACCATAGTGGGAGATTTTGCCCGCCTCAGCGTACTAGGGGAGCTTGGAGCCTTATCAGTCATTTTATCAGTTGGATATCAGGTGTTCCCCGGTGTTCCTCGTGTTGGGACAGGACATCCCGTTATTTGTTCTGGACTGTCCTGAAGAGCTGATAGTGGGATTTGGTGTTGCAGACGTGGGCTTGTAGATGTCTTGCCTCATTACCTGGTTGTCAGCATCCATATTGCTCAGTCAGCTGCATGATGCACGTGTTGGGCTTCCGTGGTCAGAAGGCATCATGTATCTCTTATGCCCTATGTCAAATATATTCTGCTTGATTTCCTTAAACTATGATATAAATGTTCTTTATTTTATATTGGGTGTTTTAGAGTAATACAAACAGTCCAACAGTAAATATGAGAAAATATACTATTACCTGATTGATGATATCAAACGGTAAATACGAGTAAAAATGGCCAACGTGATTGTTTACTGTAAGTAGGAAGTCTTAAGTGGGTTAGAAAAGTGTTTTTGCCCAGTGGAGACTTTGGACATGCACCGGCGCGTGTTCACCCAGAGTGTTCAACCCAAACACTCTGTATTGATTGGAAGAAAAATGGCTTTTTGGAGCAGTCTCAGTTAAAATGTCAGGTCTCTGTGTACTCATCAGGCCATTGCTGGAGCATGCATGGAGTAGAAAAGTATTTTAAATTAACATTATAAATTCCATGTAGTACCGTTAAGGTTTATGAGCATGTTAGTCTTTCGCAGCAAACCTATAGGAAGAGTCTAAAGGTGATTGTTGTTACCCATCAATATGTCACACAGGAGCTGACATGGCAGTAATCAAATTTTAAGATGCCTCTGGAGGATACTGTATGTCATTATTCATTCCAGCCATTTAGTAATTTACACTTATTGGCCAGTGCAGAGTGGTGAGTGAGGGTATTCAGCAGGGAGTGTGCTGTTTACCTGATTGCTCAATATATTTGACAATATATTTCTATAGAGCCAGTTCATAAGACTTTTTCTCTGCTGTTGTCATTTTGGAAATTGGAGTTGGATTTTATTACAATTTATTGACTTTCTGTTGCTTTATTATGATTTAATCAATGGGCTTGTACGTGCACTATGGATGCTGCAGATTGGACTTTGTTTGAGTACTCTACTGCTTGCTTTACATCTTTTTGAGCCACCGTATCCAGTGCGCTCTCTCTATTTGCGCAATAGATCCTTTCCTCTGGAAAAACAGACAATTCCTTCAGCCAATAGTACCTTTTAAGTCAATCTTCTGTTTTCTCAACTTTTTCTTGAGTTTGAGTATAATGCTAGAGGTAACAGCTTTCGAAAGTGTAAGGCAAAGGGTTAAGGTTTTCCATAGTTTTTTTTTTTTTTTTAAACCCTGCTATCCATCAAATTTTCGATAACCCTTTTCAGTGTCGTGAAGTGATATTCCAACTGACTTTGGGCAAAAGACAGACTGCATCCTGAATTGATTGCCAGCCACATATACAGGAAAAGACAACCTTTTGCAGTCATTTTTACAGTTGACAGTTTGACAGTTTGACAGGTTGACAGTTAGTTGACATCATATTATTAGAGAAATGCTGGGACTTTTGCTAAGATGTAAAGAACATAATGAGAAATGTATAAAAACAAATGCTATAGTTTATACACATACACACATTTTTTTAGCTGAAACAACTTACGGCCTGATGTGGGCCAAACTAGAGCGCAGCAGTCCTTTATCCATGTCAGACGTCTGAGTCTGCTCCTCAGTCATACAAGGCGACAGTCCAGCCAGACCCAATGCTGCCACCAGAGGGATGGAGTAAATGGAGTTATACTTGTATAGCGCTTTTCTACCTCTCAAGGTACTCAAAGCGCTTTACACTACATTGCCATCTACCTACTGGTGACACAGCACCAGGAGCAATGCGGGGTTCAGTATCTTGCTCAAGGATACTTAGGCGAGTTCATCAGGGTGGAGAATCGAACCCACAGGTTCTCTCTCTGGGTTGGGGGACAACTACTCCACCACTGAGCTACGCCATCCCCATAAGGCGTATATCTTCCATAATTAAACATAATACAATACTAGTGGACTTTTTTGGATAGTTATTTTAAGATTTAGGGGTACTTAAAGGGTTACTTCCAATTCAGGCGGAAATTCGGGTTACGTTGCCAGGGTAGGAACAGAACTCATTCGTAACCCGGGGACTACATGAATACTAGTATATATATTATTTATAGTCTTGTCAACCAAAGGATTTCAATAGACAAGACTCAGTCATAACCAAAAGCAGATAGGACTTCATGTATAGAATGTTTTACATACTACACATTACAGTTACAGATTCATTTAACATATCTCTTGATTGATTAGCCCTTGTGTAATAATGAAAATATTAGATAATCCAACACAACCTGTCATTATGTCCTATTTTTCCATCTTGTACCTGTTTGAATGAAGGGTATTGTTCCCCATGCAGGCACTTCTTCTAAATGTACTTAACGCCAATGTACAGTTTACACTGCATTTTACTGCCTTTCCTGTGAATGACACAAACTTCAAAAAGCATGTGTTCTTTCAATTGTGGTTGTGTGCATTTGCGTTTATCTTACGCTTTTGGGTTACCCTTGGGGCAGGAAGTTCTCCATGCCCATTCCCCTCACACTCCTCACTGTCATGTGAGGAACATACTATGAGTCAATTAATACTACAAGTGAGAGAACATTTCAACCTCTGGGAGTCATCTCATTAACGTCACACGTGTGGAATACTCACATGAGCAATTGCTTTTTACTACAGCACTTAGGAGATGGTCTGAGGTTTGTGCAATTAATAAGGCTAATGGTTATTGGCTGGTGGCTAGTAGGGATCACAGCATTGGAGATTTTTCCACAAGATAAACACAGCACTTATAGGGTTAACCGAGCTTCAGTCCAAGTCCGAAACGTGAGGTTTATGTGAGTGTGAGTTCTTGTCTCTCTATCCTCGTGTGGGTCAATCTTCAACGGTGTACCTTTTTTGGTGTGGATTATTTTGTCTGAACCTGACCAGAAAATGCAACCAATGAGCTACTTTCATCCAATCTCAGGGTGTCAAATTTTAGAATACAAGTTTTAAATGATTACATGAATGATCCTGAACTATGTAATTGTCTTTAAAAATATGTATTGTATTTCTAAATTGCAAGCATTTCAACACCAAGTCAATACTTTAAAAAAAATTTCTTCTTCATTTAAAATATGATTCATAATTCATGTCCATACTCCTTGTAATCCCATTTAGAAAAGGAGAAGTGTTAATTATATTGCATTGGCCTTCAAAAACATTTAGAGGTCTTAAATTTGACTTTTTATATCTTACACAGACTTCAACTGTGAAACTCATAGAAAGTTTTAAATCATGCATAATAATCCTTCAATCCACTGTTAAAATGCCTTTCAAATGCCAAATTACTATTAGAAAGACAATAATTCAAGTAAGTGGTTCATTTAGTTTTAAGTAGGTCAAGTAACCTAAGTAACTTTAAATACAATTTATTGAATATTCACACCCAAAATGTCTTTTAGACCTAAATTCCTGTGCACCACATTTAATTAAAAAAGTGGTATTGGGTGATCATCTTAAATGTAGCTTTTAACCCTTTAATTCACAAATTATGACTTTTTTTACCCAACCAGGGCACTTATTTAACTCACTGGTTGCCATTGGTATTTCAACTGGGACCATATCCCAGTCAAAATGGATCGGACGTCTACTGCCGTCAATGGCACTGAAATATGAGCATTCACGGCTAGTCCTCCTGTTTAAATCAATTGGTCAATGGCAAAACTCTCTCAATGGCATGCAATGAGTTGAATCCTATATTTAAAATTTTTTTTTAGACTGTTACTTGGGGAGTATTTCTGTTTTTATTCATTTCAATTTCATTATTTTACTTTTATTAACATTGCATGAATGGTAAATGGAGAGTACTTATATAGCACATTTATCTACATGCTTTTGCCATGCCCAAAGAGCTTTACATTAGCATACATTTACCCTTTCACGCACACATTCACAGACCAATGGTGCTGCTGCCATGCAAGGCGCTGCCAACCCATTGGAGGCAAATTAGGGTTCAGTGCCTTGCCCAAGGGCACTTCGACAGTGGGCAGTCGTAGCCAGGTATCGAACCGCTGACCCTTCGGTCCCCGGACGAGCTACCAACTGGGCCACAGCCGAATTTATAAATGTATTTATAATTATACTGTATGAAAATAATATTCTTTAAAAAATACAATAATCATTAATAATTCAAAAATACTGCAATGTAACAATAATTGCTAGTATTGAAGTTTTTTAAATGACCAAAAATAGGCAAGATTTAAAAGTACTCAGAGTCAACTTTTGAATAGCTGTCTGCTGTAGTGACCATTGTCCCTGAAAGGGTTAAACCTCCGTGTAGTGTACCTTGTACATTGGTCTAGTCGGGGGGTCGGCAACCCATGTTTTGAGAGCTGCATGCGGCACTTTAGCTCTGTCCTAATGGCTCCATGGAGCATTTTCAAAAATGTTTGAAAATGGAAAAAGATGGTTGAGGGAAATATATTTTTTTGTTTTGATATGGTTTTTGTAGGAGGACAAAAATGATACGTTCCTAATTTTTTTCAAGGTAAAAATGTGTAGAATAAATATTAAATTTCCACATTTATGTTGACGAAGATTTGCGTCATAGTCTGCGATGCACGTTTCTATCAGCAGGGCGGGATGCCAAGCAGGTGGCTATTGTAAACAAACTGGCAGCTGAGTACCCAGTTGGGGGTGAGAGAAAAAATGTGATTCTATTACTTCTGAAGAACTTACAGGAGCGCAAAATAGATTTAAGAAGTGGATTGCATCGCCAAACTCCACTACTGCTGCATGTTTTGCTGCCACTCGGGAGGTAATAAAGCATGGAAAACCCTTCGCACTTGGTGAGTACACGAAGGAGACATTCATCAACATATAAGAACACCTATTTGCAGACTTCAAAAACAAAACCGAGATAATAAAGAAAGTCAAAGACATGCCCAGATTAGGGGCACATTCCATTTTGTTTTTCGAAACCTCAAATTAAAAATGACATCAAAAATCAGATTTCTTCATTGCATTTCTATAATTTCAAAAAAGCAATGAAACAATTCATTAATATTGTAATGAAGTTAAAGTTGAGGTGGCATCATACAACAGAGTAGTCACGTTGTGTGTTAGATGCAATGCAGGGAAAATAAACATTAAATCATAAAGGCTTATTATGTATTTTTTGCCAACTTTGTCATTTTGACAGTAGGCTAATATAGCTAATAGAGATACAGTGCCCTCCATAGTTATTGGCACCCCTGAAAAACAAGTGTTTTTTTATCTTCTATTATATATTTTTTTTATTCAAATAATATGGGATCTTAATAGAAAAAAGAGAAAAATCCAACCTTCAATACAAGTGCATCCATTCAGTGGGGAAAAAAATCCCACATAACGAAAAAATTATTTGACATCAAATAATGTGTGTCACAATTATTAGCACCCCTGGTGTTAATACTTTGTACAACCCCCTTTTGCCAACAAAACAAGGTCTGGAGACTGAGATGGCCATGGGAGGAGCTTGATTTTGTGTCTGGTGAACCATTTCTGTGTAGATTTGGCCATATGTTTAGGGTCATTGTCTTGCTGAAAGACCCAGTGACGACCCATCTTCAGCTTTCGGGCAGGGGGCAACAGATTTTGATTTAAAATGTTCTGGTATTTCAAAGCATTCATGATGCCATGCACCCTTACAAGGTTCCCAGGGCCTTTGGCAGCGAAACAGCCCCACAGCATCACTGACCCACTCCCATACTTAACAGTGGGTATGAGGTGCTTTTCAGCATGCGCATCTTTCGTGGCACGCCAGACCCACTTAGAGTGTTTGTTGCCAAAAAGCTCAATCTTGGTCTCACACAAAAATACACACGGTCCCAGGCTTCATCTGGGACCGTGTGCTTTGGTCAGATGAGACATGAAATGAGATGAGATGAAAACACATCTTTTTCAGGGGTGCCAATAATTATGGAGGGCACTGTAAATACAGCATGTGCTACCTTCATTATTAGGCTTATTTAACCTTTTTATTTTTTTGCGGCTCCAGACGTATTTGTTTTTTTTTTGTCTTTTTTTTTTGGTCCAATATGGCTCTTTCAACATTTTGGGTTGCCTACCCCTGGTCTAGTCTAACATATCTCTCATACCTCAAATCATTTTTCCTTTTTGAGTATAATGGAATTTAATACATTCCAGTAGGGAATTTACCACTCCAAAAAAGTGTGTGAAAGTTCTGTAAATCAGTGATTAAACTGTTAAATCTCATACAGATTGAAATGAGGAGCCATCGCAAAACAACATGACTGTAATCATAAAATATATACATGTCGTAACTCACTTTCTGAAAGGAAGGGGGTCAACTCATTTTAATACACTAACTCCTCAACATACTCATTGACTGTATGCATTTTTCTGGAATCAAACCAACCTCCAACAGTGAGCTCAAAAATTAACCTTGTACAGGTTTTTAGGACTTTTATTTAAAACACAACAAGTTTCACATAAAACAGGTTGAACAACAGGTTGATTTCAATTGAATGTGGGTTTAAAACAATTTGTAAAAAAAATATTTATTTATTTTTGAGCTGAAATGAAACAAACTTCTTATAAAATGTAACAAAATAAACACCTTTATAGTCTTAAGCTATGCAACACATGCCAACTGGGACCGATGTGACTTAGGCAGAGCTGCACTACATTATTGATACGAGTCAATAATTTAAAGACACATGAATAAAAACCTCTTATGTGAGGCAGTTATACTGTCGAATATTAGGCAGCATTTTATCCTCAGGTCTTGTATTGGATTTAATGCGGATGTACCTAATGAAGAGGCAAGTAAGGGGGATGTCCTCTCCAACACTGCAGATGCCCAGACCACCCGCACCTGGCGGTACCTGCCGCACTAGGCTGTGTGTCCTCTCCTGCTCTTCCTCACAGCGTTTTGGTGCACTGCAGTTCTGGAATCTTTCAGACTGCACTGCATTGATATTCAACGCTTGTGTCTGATCCCCATCACTGCTCTCATTCCTCCTCTCTCCCTCTCCTGCTCTCCCCCTCTCTGTAGGTCATCCTCTCTTTTCTACCATGTCCAAGTTAAATAGTCTTAACAGCTGTTCTGTAAAACTAACAATCTGCTTGAATCCCCCTTGGAGTACACTCTGACTGAGAATACAATTGATTCTTTGTGTTGCAACTTCACGAAACAAACTGAAACTCAGCTATAGCTTTATTTGTAATCTACCTTGTGATACTTTTAGTCTGGAGCTTTATCAAAGAAATCTTTTTCAATTTGGACTGACAGCGCTTGCATAACACTACAGCACGTCTTTAATGCTGCAGCTCCACCGAAGGCACCCCATTAAATCCGAAAGCGGAGGAGCGATACTCAGGACAAGGTAAAATTAAGTTAACGTAGCAATAATAAATAAGATTAACGTTACTGTACCTTGATAATGTAACGTTTGCTTTGCGGAGGGCTAGGTTTCTATTAATTATGACTACTGTCGATGCGTGGCTAACGTGTCTTTCATACAGGCTTTATCAGTAAAAACACAGCGCTGTAGAGTGATGAGGGTGTAAAATAAAAACATAATAAAGCTAACAGTCAATTGTTGCTCAGTAGTCCTTGATGCTTGATCCTTAAAACACCAAGTAGCACTGGTGCCTAATGTGCTCCAATACAGCAGCTATCATATATTTCTTTTGAAAACTGAAAAAAAAAAAACTCAAAATCCTATCAGGACTTATAATTTAGACCAACTTAAAACTTAACTAGAACTTAAAAAAAGCTTGACACAAATGGAAACACGTTGGGAAAAAACACCTATTTTAAAGTGATGTGTGTTATCAAGCATAATGGCAATTTTAGGTAAGAAATAAGATGTGTTTTTATAAGATCCTAAGTTTTTTGAGTGAAAGCAGTATTTTTTATCTAGTCACATCTGAGATGCAATTGTTGGCTGTTTTCAACAATGTACATCTAAAATAAAGACATTGATTGTCTAAAATGGTTCAATATTAGGTGAAATGTCTTGTTTTGCCATTGTTTTGTATGTTTATAATTGCTCTTTAGCTAAGAAAATGTTTTGTCCAATTACTCGGAATTTTCAGTAGAATACTCAATTCCTAAAATATTTGAAGCTGCAGCCCTTGTAAGCATCATAAGTCATAAATTTGACAACAGTGAACATATACTGTATGTCAAGCACAATAATTTGAAAGCTGGGCTGTTGAAACACATCTTACAATTGCAGCTTTCTTTTTATTAGGGTTGTCCAATACTATAGGCTAGCCCGGGGGTCGGCAATCCGTGTTTTGAGAGCCGCATGCAGCTCTTACGCGCTGCCCTAGTGGTTTCCTGGAGCATTTTCAAAAATGTTTGAAAATGGAAAAAGATGGGGGGGGGAATATATTTTTTTGTTTTGATATGGTTTCTGTAGGAGGACACACAAACATTCTTAACGTTTTCCAATGCTGTAAAAATGTGTAGAATAAATATTAAATCTCAACATTTCTGTCAACGAAGATTTGCGTCATAGCCTGCGACACACGTTTCTATCAGCAGGGCGGGATGCCAGCCAGGTGGCTACTGTAAACAAACCAGTGGCTGTGTGATGGGCCCTGGATCCAAAAGGGAAAAAGAGAAAAATAACTGAGGAGAACAAAGGATTCAACGTTTCATGGACCGAATCATTTGCATTGCCAATGCGGAAGAATTGCCTGAATGTTTACTCTGTGGCGAGTAGTTTTCAAATAACAAAAAGAGTGATGTTGAAAGAGCTACATATGAAGCCAAGTACCCAGTTGGGAGTGAGAGAAAAAGTGCGATTGCATTACTTTTGATGAACTTAAAGGGGCGCAAAAATAGATTTAAGAAGTTGATTGCATCGCTAAACTCCACTACTGCTGCAAGTTTTGTTGCAACCAGGGAGATAATAAAGCGTGGAAAACCATTCACAGATGGCGAGTACATGAAGGAGACATTCATCAACATATCAGAACACCTATTTGCGGACTTCAAAAACAAAACCGAGATAATAAAGAAAATCAGACATGCCCAGATTAGGGGCACGTTCCCTTTTGTTTTTCCAAACCTCAAATTAAAAATGACATCAAAAATCAGATTTCTTTATTGCATTTCTATGATTTTACAAAAGCAATGAAACAATTCCTTAATATTGTAACGAAGTTAAACTTGAGGTGGCATCATACAACAGAGCGGAAAAATAAACATTAAATCATGAAGGCTCATTATGTGTTTTTAGCCAGCTTAGTCATTTTGATAGTAGGCTAATATAGCTAACAGAGATACCTACAGCATGTGTGTTGCCTTCATTATTAGGCTTATTTAAGGGTTTAAATTTTTTGCGGCTCCAGATATATTTGTTTTTTGGTCCACTATGGCTCTTTCAACATTTTGGGTTGCCGACCTCTTGGCTAGCCAATACTATCGACTGATAAAAGCTGCTTTCATTTTAAAATGATAGCAGATATTATCAAAATTGGTTTGTCATTGACGGTTTTGGGCCAATATGCATTTGGCAATACTGTCATGTCCTCTTATTGCCCGCCCTCCTGTGTTTCTGGTGGTTTTTCGCCTCCTGCTGGCACTTATGTGTAATTACCTGTGATAATTCCAGCACTTTCTGCTGACGTAATCATACGTCGACGCGGGTTTATTGCGAATAGAGAGAGCTCGATGGACGAGCTAATAACTGCAGCCAGTAAACAATAGCAGTTCTTGCCATCTCACCACGTTGTTTGTGCCTTATATACAAGCATCGCTTCTAGTAAATTATATTCTTGCTTTGTTTTATATTCATGAGCGTTGTGTAGTTTATTGGAGATGTGCATATTTCGTCTTCTTTGCATTTGTGGTAAAATGTGGTTACATTATTTCATTGCTTGCAAGCTGGACTACCAGCTGCAAGTCAAATTGACACATGGTGTATACTTTGCTTTATTTGTGACATTATTTGAAATTATTGCCACGATGTTTTGTTGTAGTTAGTTTAACAAAAAGTATCAGTGCTCTTGTCAAGAGAAAGATGAGCAATTCAACTTTACTCCAGCGTCTGACTTCTCTTTAGAGCCTGATTTGTTCCCTATCTGTCAATTTGTGTACCCACACATGCATTGAGAATAGAATAAGTGGCTTATTGGCACTTTGTACTTGCACTTGCATTTGATTCATGAAAATGAAGTTTGCACTATTTTGATTTCAACAATAAATATTGTTGTGCAATATAGGCATTTTTTCCTATAATGTCAGTTGAACTTGTTTTTATTTTTCACCGAGTGTTTATTTGGTAAACCTTGAAGTTGTTACATTTATCATTATTAAAGCATCACAATACAATTAGCCATATTATATTAAGTCCATGACCTTATATATCGGTATCGGCTTGATATGGGTGTTGGCGTCTTGGAGTTGGACAATATGGGGTTATTGGTTAAAAAGCCATTATCAGACAACCCTAGTAGTAGTAGTTTGAGTATTATATACTTATTTGATGACATCTTGTCAATCAACTTGTAATTTTTTTGTAGGTTTTTAAAAATAAATGATCTCATATCATGCCCTTCATGTGAATCCTGATATTTCTGGGCCTATGATCGCATCATCGATTGATTGCTGTCCTCAGCCACTTAGCAACAATACACTAATGTATGATTGCTATCAGTGAACACACACACAAACACACGTACACTGCCTCACTGTGACAGTCTGATTCATGGTGAGTAGTGAAAATGTTGTATATAAATTTGTAACATTTGACATTGCATATTATACTTTTTTTTTGTTTTTTAAACAAGCCTTGGATACAACTTCTACACAATACAAATGTCTTCATTTGTATAATTAATTTGTATTTGTATTATTGCACCCAACTTATGATTGCACATTATTCTTCAGAAATTACGGTAATACCTGATCAGAATAACACATACAGTACTTGGTATGTACCTGAATTTGTGTCGTATATGTATACCTATACTGATATAGATATGTACTTGCAGATGCAAGGAGTAATCTGAACTAAAAAAACTTTAATGTTTTCAAAAACGTTAATGTATCTACATTTTGGGTACGAAAGTGTGTGTGTTTGAAATACCTTCTTGCTTTTTTGATTGTGCCCACCATCTCTATCCTCATACATGGATTGGAAATGTCATAAAAGGAAACTTTATACAAAATTGTACTAATTTCCAAGTCAACTTGATTCTTGAACTTAAGTGACCTTGATTAAGGAACAACAACACCTTGGTGTTTTTACAGTGTCCTACATTGTGCATGGTGTATATCATCAGAAGAGTACTTTTTTTATTGTTCCCCAAGCTCCAAAACAATAACTCAGATATGGTAGCGCTACAATAAAATACAGTGCATTTTGAATTGTAATTTAAAATGTGTCTTGTACTACATAAAATCCATATCTTGCATGAAAGGCTGGACCTGACTATATTGATAATGTGGTTTCTAGCTGGGAAATGTACTGTTTTTCACCAACACGTTTCTAGCTTTACTCTATCAATCATTATTTTGACAGATTTTTATCAAAATTTCTCCAAAGCATATAAACCACAATATTCAGCTTTTCCTTCTCCCGGAAACAACCCCTTTGAAGCTGTAGTTGGTGCCAAAAATATTTTTCTCTTCTCAGAAAACAATTCAAAATACTGGATACATTGCATACACAGTATCAATGATGAATCATTCATGGGTTTCAGACTCCTTTTTGCAAAGGACCGCATCTTGGTAATGGTTAGAGGGCCATCATATACAGTGAGGAGCAGAAGTATTTGCACCCTTTGCAGTTTTGTAAGTTCACCCGCATAGAAAATAGGTAGTTTCAATCATGAATACATTTCCACTTATCGAGACATAATCAAAAAAAAAAAAAAAAAAAAATCCGGAACTCACATAGTATAATTTTTCAATATTTTATTTGTAACTTACAGGGTGTTAATAAGTATTTGTATCCCTGAGAAAATCAGTGTTAATATTTAGTGAAGAAGCCTTTGTTTGCAAGTACAGAGGTCAGACACTTTCTGTAATTCTTCACCAGGTTGTCACATATGGAAACAGGGATTTTGGCCCATTCCTGCAAACAAATCTTCTCTAGATCTGTCAGGTTTCCGGGCTGTCATTGAGAAACATGACGTTTCAGCTCCATCCAAAGATTATCTATTGGATTGATGTCTGCAGACTGGTTAGGCCATTCCAGAACCTTGATATGCTCTTTACGCAGCCAGTCCTTGGTCAGCTTGGCAGTGTGCTTCGGATCATTGGTATGTTGGAAGATCCAGTTACAACTCATCTTCAAGTCTCTGACTGAGGGAAGGAGGTTGTGGCTCAAAATCTAATGATACATTTCACCATTCATCCTCTGCTTTATACAGTACGTTCATCCTGTCCCCTTTGCCGAAAAGCAGCTCCAAAGCATGAGGTTTCCACCTCCATACTTCACAGTGGGGATGGTGTTCTTTGGATTGTACTCATCGTTATTTTTCCTCCACACATGAAGAGTAAAGTTTGCACCATGAAGTTCTACTTTGGCCTCATCTGACCACATGACTTTCTCCCATGACCCCTCTGCATCATTCACATGGTCCCTGGCAAACTTCACACGTACTGGCTTCAACAGGTGAACCTTCTGTGCAATGTATGATTTTAAACCGTTGCACCGTAGTGTTCTACTGATAGTGGCCTTTGAAAGTGTGCATTCAGCTCTCTTCAGGTCATTGACCAGCTCCAGTCGTGTAGTTCTAGGTGAACCCTCACTTTTCTCATCATGAGTGATGCCCCAGAAAGAGATTTTTTACATGGAGCCTCAATCCGAGGTAGATTATTAGTCATTTTTAGGCTTTTCCATTTTCTAACAATTGCTGCAACTGTTGATTTGTTCTCAGCAAGTTGCTTTCCAACTATCCCATAGCCTTTTCCAGCTTTGTGGAGCTAAACAATTTGTTCTCTGGTGTCTTCAAAAGCTCTCTGGTAGCAGTTGGATTATGACTGACTGTGGGGTGTACAGGTGACAATAATGAGCTCAAACGGGTGTTGGGTGGGTGGTTACTCATAGGTTAAAGGTGGACTTTTTTGGTTGTAGACTGATGAGTGTCGTAAATAATGCTAATTCTCAGGGGTATAAATACATATCAACTCTAGTAAATTACCAATAAATTATCGAAAAATCATACAATGTGAGTTCCGGATTTTTTTTCTAGATTAGCTCTCCATACGTTGAAATGCATCTATGATTGAAATTTCAGACGTCTACCTATTTTCTAAATGGGTGAACTTGCAAAATCACAAGTTGTGCAAATACTTCTGCTCCTCACTTTATCTACAGTGGGGAGAACAAGTATTTGATACACTGCCAATGGGAAAACCCATCGGCAGTGTATCAAATACTTGTTCTCCCCACTGTACACAGCAAATTGAATGGGAGCTAGTATTGAAATCAGAAGCCAGTTAAAGGGAACAAAATACTTCTTCTTGCGCCACACAAAATGATATGGTGGGTCACATTGGACACTCGGGCATTCGGTTTGACACCATGATGTACACACTAAATCATTTAGTACTTGAAACCTTGTTGTTTGACTGCTAATTTGTGGTTGTGATGGATACCTTCAAAATGATAACTACACATTAGGGCTGTCAAAAGTTGATCACAGCTTAAAAATTAATTAATCGAAATTAATCACAATTCAAACCATCTCTAAGATATGCCATATTTTTCTGTAAATTATTGTTGGAATGGAAAGATAAGATACAAGACAGATATATACAGTCAACATTCTGTATATAATAAGGGTGTCAACAATAATCGATGCGGCGATGCATCCCGATGCGGGGCGGGGACGATTCGATTCGATGCGGGCAACACGCTGAATCGATTCAGCGCATTTTAAAATATATAAGTACGTTCAAAAATCTTCCCTGCGCAATTCCGGTGATGCAATGGATTTGGTTTCCCCATTTGTATTGTTATTCTCATGTTTTTTGTGTAGAGAGAGCTACTTTACATTCAAAGCAAGCCCGTAGAGGTTAGATCGGGCCTAAAAAATTCCAGCCCAACCCGACACGGCCCGCTGGTATTGAAGCCCGACCAGCCAGACCAATTAACTAGATTTGCATGCCCGAGCCGAGTGACGCGGGGAAAAAAAAAAAAAAAACGCAGCAGCAGCAGCAATTTATTTTCATTTCTTCAAGTTTTCTTACTGTTTAAATAGTCTACATATTTCTATAAGAGTTATAAAAGCATTTACACAACGAAATAACGCTGGGAAAGTTTAATATAAAAAAAACACGGTTTTGCAGACACACAGAGGAGAAGATTCGAAAGGATCACATTTGCCTTTGTGTGCATAAATAAAAGTGTCTTTCCTAACAAATTCTCAGTTGGCAGACAAAAAAACGCAAGTTTACTCAATATTTAAATAGTCTACATATTTTCAAGAGATTTATAAAAGCATTTACACAACAAAATAACGCTGGGAAAGTTTAATATTAAAAAAAAACACGGTTTTACAGACACACAGAGGAGAAGATTCGAAAGGATCACATTTGCCTTTGTGTGCATAAATAAAAGTGTCTTTCGTAATGAATTCTCAGGTGGCAGAAAAAAAAAACCGCAAGTTTACTCAATATTTAAATAGTCTACATATTTTTATGAGATTTATAAAAGCATTTACACAACGAAATAACGCTGGGAAAGTTTAATTAAAAAAAACAAAAAAACACGGTTTTACAGACACACAGAGGAGAAGATTCAAAAGGATCACATTTGCCTTTGTGCGCATAAATAAAAGTGTCTTTCGGAACGAATTCTCAGTTGGCAGGAAAAAACGCAAGTTTACTCAATATTTAAATAGTCTACATATTTTTATGAGAATTATAAAAGCATTCACACAACGAAATAACGGGAGGAGAAGAAGAAAAAGAGGGCTGCGCCACAGCCCTCTGCGCATTTTTATTTTATTTTAATTTTTAAAAAATAATTTATTAGTCCGGCGCGGCGGCCCGACCCGACCCACCCAAACGTGAATGCTTAACATTTCGGGTCGGGTCGGGTCGGGTTCCGGCACAAGATCTAACCTCTATGCAGGGGGGACGAGGAACCCAAATCCGCTTCCTCACCGGAGTAACGTCACAGACAAGCGCAGTTGTAATCGAGAGAGCAGAGAGATAGGACATAACATAACAATGGCTGAAACGGAGAAAGAGGGAGCGAGAAATATTATAGAGATAAGATAGACTAGGCCTACATTTTGTTCTACATTGCAATTTAGTTGATGTTTTGTTTGCAACTGAACTGATCCCTGGATTGATATTGCGATAAAGATGCTGCTGCACTACAATATTTTCTTTGTCGTTTTCTTTAATATTTACTTGAATATTTTTATTGATGGGTCGTTGTGACTAAAATACAGTGACTGTTATTACTGATTTTGCACAGGAGTTCAGATGTTGCACTGTGTGAAAGGCTGCTACTGTGTGTAAAAAAAAAAGAGAAAGCCCTGATCTCATTCAAAGCACTAATTAAATGCTGTGATCTGATTTTTAAAAAAATATATATATATATGAAAGTATACTATTTTCATTTGACTTCAACCAGGAGTGACACGAGAGCCAATAAAAAGTTGTTTAATGTCTGTCCGCTTGTGTTGGCTCATGATTCACGAAAAATATGCTTTGCTTTAGAATTTTAATGCATCCCAGGCTTTAACGCATCGCAATGCGTTGCCGAATTGAACCGAATCGAATCGTGACCCTCTGAATCGAATCAAATCGAATCGAATCGAATCGTGGCCCTCCGAATCGTAATCGAATCGAATCGTGAGGGCAGCGCCGATGCACACCTGTAGTAAATAATTACTGTATTTGTTTATTATATCAATAAATCCACACGATGGCAATAACATTATTAACATTCTTTCTGTGAAAGGGATCCACGGATAGAAAGACTTGTAATTCTTAATAGATAAATGTGAGTACAAGTTATAGTAATTTTAAATTAAAACCCCTTTGTATGTTTTCGTTATAATAAAATTAGTAAAATTTTCAATCAAAAAATAAACTAATAGCTCGCCATTGTGGAAGTTAGTGATTGAAATACACCACAAGATGTCAAGGGCGAGTTTTAAATTAATTCTTCTAGCCAAGTTTGTCTAGTGCGTTTTGCCCCTCGACTGACGCCATAGTTTCCATAGTTTGAGTTAAGCGAAATGTTTGAATAGAGTTTGACCAAAGTCTGAGTATTATTTTGCATCACTATTTTGATTGGGAATGCCAGTTCTCTTTGCACTGAGCGCTTTTCTTTTTGTGAACATTATTTTTTTTTGAGCGATAGGAATATTATTTTGGTTGTGCTTTCAGTAAATGATACTGTAGCGACTTAACTGTTCCGCCCAAATGAATGATGGGAAGTTGGGCAACCATGACTGTCAGTTGTGGCTGCAAATGGTATATCTTCTCTGCGTAGTGTTCAATACATCGTGTTAAGAAAAAGATTATCTTCTGTCATTCTTCTCCACGTCGCTCGCCACAATAGATATAATTGTTGTGGAGGAGATGCCAAAGCTTATGCCAATAAATAGCGCGGCCCCAATGCGTTAAATGCGTTAATTATTTTAACGTGATTATTTAAAAAAAAATACTTACCGCCCATTAACGTGATAAATTTGACAGCCCTACTACACATGCAATAAGAAAATATTACACATTGAGAATTTATGACGGAAACTATGGTGAATTTTCATCTCGTTCTCGTGTCGTCAGACGACTACTGGCATTCACCTTCATTATGTTGTAGCCTCCCAAGACAAGTTTTCAACGTGTCATCATGACGTCATTGTCATGAAAAAAATTGTTTCTTTGACGAAATATTTTTGTTATCGTTGATGAAAACAACAGTGAACTTGCGTGCGGAAACCGTGGAACGAGTCTCGACTGCTTTTGGTGAGGAAATTGTGTTCTTTCGTCCATTCAGTGCTAAAAGATGTCCATCTGTCATGTATTAATGTTTCAGCTATTAATGTTTCATCATATTGCATGTATTAATGTTGCAGATATTAATCTTTCAGCATATTGCATCACACTCATGCATCACAAAGCTTTCGTCACATGTTACTGTGTACCCTTTATTGTGTCACAAAGAACAACTGAGAACACTATATAAGCCTCGAGCAGAAAACATCCAGTGTCAGGTCGTCAGCGATTCAGCATATGTCTGCATGCCAACTAGCACCGCTTGACCTTTGCCTGTCAAAATCAATAAAATCCTGTGTCTGCGATACGCAACTGGTTCCTCCGCCTCGCACATGACAGTACGACCTCACCCCATCTTACTGAACCTGTCCACAACCATGAGGATGACAGTGTTTCCTTCAGAAGGAGGGAGTCCAGTTACAAAGTCCATTGATATATGGGACCAGGGGTGTTTGGGGACTGGCAGGGGTTGGAGCAAGCCGGCTGGGGAACGGCTGGTGGTCTTGTTCTGGTCCCTGTGCCATCGGTAGTTGATTCCTCCACTGGCGAGGAGGAGATTGAGCCAATGCCCTCAGTGGATGATGCCATGGACTGTTGAGATTGAGCCAATGCCCTCATTGGATGAGGCCATGGACTCTGATTAGTAGCCCTTGGTGGGCTCAATCCTTGGGACTTCTGGAGCCGTCCCTTGAGAGGGGGGTTCTGTCATGTATTAATGTTTCAGCTATTAATGTTTCATCATATTGCATGTATTAATGTTGCAGATATTAATGTTTCAGCATATTGCGTCACACTCATGCATCACAAAGCTTTCGTCACATGTTACTGTGTGCCCTTTATTATTTCATAAACAACAATTGAGAACACTATATAAGCCTTGAGCAGACAACATCCAGTATCAGGTAGTCAGCGATTCAACATATGTCTGCATGCTAACTAGCCATTACCGTTTGACCTGATTGTTTCCTTTGCCTGTCAAAATCAATAAAATCCTGTGTCTGCGATACACAACTGGTTCCTCCGCCTCGCACATGACACCATCGTTCTAGCGTGTTTGTTGTAAAATTTCGGGGAGGAAATTATGTCGTTTGATAGCTACACGTGAAGCTTTGTTTGCATTTTATTTAACCAATGATATGGGACGTTTTTAACTGAAGCCACACTTGGCCAATCACATGCCAGTTGTGACAACCATGAGGCTGAGTTACGTCTCATAAACTGAACCGTGTCCCATTTTCTTCAAAAGCCGGACAAATAGCGTCTGGCTAATGGGTTGTGACGGACGTCGGAAACATCACTGAAAAGGCTGAGAATCCGTCCTAAAACCGGACAGGTGGTCACCCAAGCTCCGGCACCCCCATGATGCTGACAAGGATAAACCGTGTTTAAAATTGACTTAATCAGCGAGTTAACTCATTAACTTCCTCAACTTTTGTTAAAATGTTTGGCAAATATACGAAAAACACCTTGTTCCTAACACACAGACACATACAAGCAGATGTGCACACAGCACCCCCCTGCTGCCTGCCAACATGGTACAGGCTGTGCATCGAGACGGCTCCAACTGAGGTGGCAGAACAGTGAGAGAGAGAGCTGCACATAGCCTCAGTGTCCTCACATACACACACATACGCCTACACCCACCCCACACTCACATTCACACATACAGCACACTGCTGCGGTGGTTAGCGCCACCGACACCGCTGCAGCCGCATGTGCTGGTGCGCTCGCAGGTGGATTGTAGGACTGCGGGTGATTGTAACCTTGATGTCATGTAAGTGCTTTTGAGTTGTTTTTGTTGTGTGGCTCGAGATGAAAAGCATGAGCATATGTGTTTCGTAATACAGTGTTTTTTTTTTTCATTTCTGTCATCTATGTACAGTACAGTACACTGCGCATCTTTCATTTCAGTTGCAGTCGACTCCAGCTTTTTGCTGCCCATTAGAAGGTACCAGCATCTCCGTGATGATGTGCACCTGGCATACGTGTCCCATTAAATGGTTGACTCGTCGCGGTTTTGCCTGCCAGTGGCAGCTGCTTTGGTATATATGTGGATTCACCTATAGATCATTGAAAAGACAATCAGGCTACCCATGGAGATTAATTATAGCTGATAATTGGATATCTGGAATTGTTGCATGACCTTTATTCATATTCAAGGGCCACTGCGCCGCTGCTGCCAAGTCCCTTTCCTGCTCACCATTTTATACGAACGACTGCCTTCCATGTCCTTTTGATACTCTTTGATGGTGTATTACATTTGCTGAATATCTCACCACCACAGGGGTTCAAAGCCCAACAGAATGCCACCATAGTGTAACACAGAGCAGTAAGAATTTGTTGTTTTGGGATTATTCCATGATAGCCCAGATTCATACCATGTGGTTGGCATCCCACCAGAAGGATTTCAAAAAATGGTCCAAAATAGACCATTTTTTCCCCGAAGCTCTTCACTAAAATTAGCAGAATTATAATAAAGAAATTAGAATAAAGAATAAATTACAATTAAAAAACTATTCAACTGAGCTATGCAAAAAATATTTTTTTCTCACATATCCCCCAATAGTCAACGCAAATGACAGTCAGTATAGTATTTGACTCAGTGAGCGATACAGAATCCGTCAGTTTTTTAAAATTTTATATACAGCATATATATTAAAAAAACAAACCTCCCAATTATAAAAAATAAGTTTTCCCAAAATCAGTCTTGTTAACAGTGTTGTTAATAATGGCGTCAGAGTATAATGGCGTTACAAACGGCGTTATTTTTTTCAGTTCTAATTAACTACTCATCTCTGCAACGCCATTACCGTTACTGAGGATGTAAAGGCGTGCGTTACTATGCGTTACTATGTTGGTTGAATGACGCGAGAAAAGTCTGAGACACGGACTCACGGAGACTAGAGCAGGAGTGGGGAGGAAGTTGTGACTCCCTTGAAAACGCGATGCTAGGTGGCTCCAGTAATACCTGACTATAGCAGATAGCCTACAAACTACGCCCACATGATGATACGGTAGATATCACATGCATATAGAACTAGATGCAAAATGACTCGCCAGTGTTAGTGAACAGCCGCCATCTTAAAGCAGTAGACTTCTTAGGAAGACTCTGTTGTAGCGAACCTTCCTAGCGAACCTAAGTAACTTTTTATCTAAAATACTCCTAAATCAGCAAATCTTGACTTTAATCTATCTTTAAACGATGAAACAGTTTTAAAACTTTAATATGTCGAAAGTAGACAGAAGGGAACTAATGCAATAACGGGAGCAATTTTAACAACTTAAACAGTTGATTCACAACATTAAATGACTTCCAAAAATAGCAAAGGTTACTATGCTTTTTTCTGTTTTTTTAAAGGAAAAAAAACCATGAAAGGTAACACCAGTTATTTTGCCAAGTAACTAATTACTCTTACATTGAGGTAACTTAGCTACTAACTCAATTACTTTTTGGGAGAAGTAATTTGTAACTGTAATTAATTACTTTTTCAAAGTAAGATTAACAACACTGGTTGTTAATAACGGTGCTAGAGTAAAACGGCATTATTTTTGTCAGTAGTCAGTAATCTAATTCATTACTTTTCCCATCTTTGCAACGCCGTTATCGTTACTGAGGATGAGAAGGCGAGCGTTACTGCAATTTGGTTGAATGACATGCAAGACGTCTGAGAGAAATGTAGAGAGCAGAGCGGAAGGAGGGAAGGGGGTTCTGACGCCAATGCTAAAATTAGCATTTTTCATCTTAAACTCTCGGCCAATTTTTATTATTTTTTTCCATACAGTTCATGGCATTCAGGCAGGTACAATTAATTGAAAATAATGGACAGTTTTCCTGTTGAGTATGCATTATCATCGCCAAGTGCGCGTTGTCCTTGTAGATGCTACAGTATAATAATAATTTGCTTTAGTTTTTTATTACCAAAAATAGTCACTTGCCCTAAACTTTTCTTGAAAGACGTATCCAGAAACCTTGTATGATTAAAAAAAAAAAAAAAAAAAAAAATCAAAACAACTAGAGCAAAGTTGGAGAGGGAAGTGATTCAGAGCCTCACCTGCATATTGCATAGGGGGTGGCATGGCTCAGTGGTAGACTAGTTGTCCCAGCAGCTGTGGGTTCGATTCTCTGCCCTGATGAACTCCTCTATGTGTCCTCGAGCAAGATGCTGAACCCCACATTGTTCCTGGTGCTGTGTCACCAGTAGGTGGATGGCGAGATAGTGTAAAGCGCTTTGAGGGCATTAAAAGGTGGAAAGGCGCTATACAAGTACAACGCCATCTACCAAGTTAAATTTTCATATCAGACCCAATATTTGATAGCTCCAGCTTTACACTTCTAGCATTGATTTACTGTTGATTTTTGCAGGATTTCAGCTTCCTTTGCTTTGTAGGATGTCAAAATAGCATCCTAGAGCTTATGTTTGGATAGTAATTGCCTCCCACCCTCAATGATCTTTTGCTTGATAATTCGAAATGTTCCCAACAGGGTTGCTGTGGTCAGGGATAGTATTGGTCCCAGTTTCTCTCTTCTTATGCCCATTGCAGCCAGTCATGCAGAGGTACAGCAGGTTATTGTTCATTTATGAGTGCAGTGCAACCCTAGATGGAGTAGAGGGTGGTTAGTAGATGGTCACTTTGTCCCAACAAGGTTGCCACATCAGCACAGAGGTAGTGAGGTCTTAATAGGGGACAGAAATGTGGTGAGAGAAGCTTTAAGGTTTCTGTCTGACTTTCTTGTATGGTATAAAAATAACTTTTTCCTTCATAAATGACAATGTATCATGTAATGCTGCTGGAATACCTGTCGATTTATTTTGGTAGCCTCTGCAACCAGCATATTGTTCAGTATGGAAACTGAGCTTGCAGCTTTAAACAGTACAATCGAAACAACAGTCTCATTTTTAATCACGAGCTTATCCTGAACAATACAGCAACAAATCTAATTTGTTGGGAAAAGTTTGGTCAGGACATTTTAAATTTTCCCGAGGCCATGATGCAGTTGGTACATAGGGTGTTTGGTAACTGAAAGGTCAATGATCTGACTGCCCGCTACCAAAAAGACCTTGTGAAAATCACTGATATCTAGGTTTCTCCTGGTGGACATGGCAGCAACTTGCTGTGCTACCCATCTGGGGGCACCAAATCCATGTTTTCTTCCATGTCAACTTGTTGTTATTCTGGCCTGTTTTCTCAATACAATTTAAAGCACATGCTCGACACTTGTACCATAACTTGTACTTGTACAGTGGTACCTCAAAACACAAACGAATTGGTTCCGGAGTTGCATTCGGATCATTATTTTTGTTCATATAATGACATAATAGAAACATGTAAATCGCCAAATTCATTTCAAGTTCTACTAAAACACCCATTAAATTTTATGATAAGGATAAAACCAGATAGAATTAAGAGGCAAACACATTTTAATCATTCAATATACCTCACCGTTAATACCTGTAATTAAGTAGATAATAGAAGATAATGCAAAAAAAAAAAAAAAAAAACATTCCCAAAACAATACAAAATGTGGAACCTGACCTTTCGAATGACGCAATGTCCAAAAGCAACAGTGATACCGATGTAGCGGCCCGTGTGTGGTTGTAAAAACACAAACGCAAGAAGCTCTTTTGGTGAGGACGACATTTAACACTATAGTTTCTCTCTAACAGTTTATTAAGTTTCTTCATAGCTTTCCTACAGTATGTACAGTGGTACCTCGACATACGATCGCTTCGTCACTCGATCTTTTCGACATCCGAGGTAAAATTTGACTCACCATTTGTTTCAACATCCGACGACATGCTCGAAATACGACATGACAGCACTGCAAACGGACTCATGGCTGACTTTCTTGTGAAAGAAATCAACACCGGTTTCAAAAAGGTTGGTACAGGTGGTGAAACAAGGAAAATAGTTATAGTTTACCTTCTAAATGAAGATGCAAATTATAGAGAAAATTGAGCGTAGAGTGTGCATCCGTGAACTGGCTCAACAATACATCTCCACGGTCCTCCTCCGACCACCAATCTTTATAAGTTAAGTTGACAATTATTATTGTGCTTACATCGCCAAAGAAATCGCCAGTTTTGTCAGGTTTTTATCATTTATTTCAGAACTTATCCAGCACAAAACGCCTGCTGTCCGCCTCACATGACGGTGTACTCAGGAAAACATTGAAAGCGAAAGCAAACTCAACCGCACCGCTCCTCTCTCTTGTCACGTCAGTCATGCCACGCGGTGCGATCAGGTACAGGAAAAAACGTCCGCCACATTAGAACCCGATTCGTTACATTATTACAAGAATTATTATTATTATTATTATATTATTATTCCAATTTTTACAGTATATATAATTAATATGTTTTGCTATGTGTAATTGCCCTTTGTAATAGTACCAGCAGTATTTATTAAGGATTTAGTGTAGGTTTTTGGGCTGTGGAACGAATTAATGGAATTACATTGTATTCCTATGGGAAAATCCTGCTCGACATACGACCATTTCGACTTACCAACAAGGTCCTGGAACGAATTTACTTCGTATGTAGATGTACCAATGTATAAAAGTAAAGCATGCAAAAGGAGCAGGACATCTATTAACTGACTGGACCCTTTCTCATTAGCCTGTCACTGGTGTGAAAAGGCCTTAATCCAATTCTGTTCTTGTCTAATTTTTATATTAAAAGTCATCAAAGTGTCAATATCAATGACTGCTTTTGTGGCTGGAAAAACTATGCCCAACTATAAGCTGCAACTTGCATTGAACATTGAGTACGACTTAAAATGTCATGTTATCGACTACAGTCTGGGGGAGCGCATTAGCGGAGGTTTATTCAGAGGCTAATTGGAAAAGTATGAAAAATGGCAGCGCAACGACTTATGGACTTGTGGCACAACAAGAGTGCTTATTGTATCATTTATCATACTCCTGCACTCCCTGTTCTCACTGAATTAACGTGCTCTTGAATAATACTGGACCAGCATTTCGGGCATCATTATTTGGAGAATCTTTGGATAGCACTGACCTCATAAAGCAGGAGTGTCAAACTCATCTTTGTAGCAGGCAACACTGGAGCAGAGGTGGGTTGAGTAGTCAAAAATTTTACGTAAGAGTAGCGTTACTTCAAAATACCTTTTTTCAAGGCATCCAAAAATGCACTCAAGTACAAGTTAAAAAGCATTTGGTGAAAGAGAGATTAAAACCTGTGCTCTCCAGTAGCTGTAACGTGTTACTACCCACCTCTGCGCTGAACTTATGGTTTCTTTGGAGGGTCATTATACTGTATCTGCCAAACTAGAGTATATACAGGGTGACCCAGAAAAACAGGAAAATTTGAACAATCCACTAAAGCTAAAGCCCCTTTCACACACGCCGAAACACCGTGAAAATCCCGGGATGTAAATGGACAGCCCTTGTATGCGAAAGCAATTTCCCGGGTTGACTGACACGGTAATTACGCGGACATTTCACGGGTCGCGTCTTGGTATAATGCCCGGGAAAGTCCCGGGACGAGGCTTACTTGAAAGCAAGCGTTAAATTCCCGGGTCACAGCACGATGGCTAATGATTGAATATCATGGCGAGCCGATCGTCACTACTTCTTTCTTCGCAGTAAGACGAAAAGCGGTAAACAAACATTAAAATTATCAACGTAGCAAGCTGGAAATAGCTAAAATAAACTGAAAACATAGCAACAAGGTTGTACCTCAAAGCAGAAAACAACAGAGGGAAGCGTTTAAGGGTTTATTAAATACTGTACAAACAAAAATACACGCGATCGTGGAAAAAGGGGGAATAACACAATGGATCCGTGACAGTAGGTCAAAGGGGATCAATAATACCAACCTAAGCGGTAAAGCAGAGAGCTAGTAAGACAAAAAAACAAATGCACTCAAATACCAGCAAAATGTAGGGAATTTCAAAACAAGGGCGACAAATGAACATGCTAGAAAATGTAAGTCCCGTGCCACCTTACGTGGGAATTTACCACTATATCTTTGTGAAAGGGGCTTAAGAGTGATTGAAGAAAAATATTTTTTTCATAGTAATTGAAACCTTGAAACATGCATTGAACATTTAAGAAACAATTACGGAATTTTCATTTACAAATTACCGTAATTTCCCGGATATAAGGCGCACCCGTGTATAATGCGCACCCCAAATTTACTTGTAAAATCTAGGGGAAATTATTGTACCCCTGTATAACGCGCACCCTAATTTTAGCACCAATAAATAGAAGAATACAAGAAAACAGAGCTCGTGTACAGATACAGAAATGTCATTTTACTGACTGGTGAAACACAGCACAAGCATAGCACATTGGTAGTTCAAAACATTACCGTAAACTGACAATATGTACGGTAATAATATGATCTGATAACTTCTTGAACTTACCAGAATCAAGGAGAAAACAAAACATATGTGTCTGTTCTTTTAAAGGCTGCTGTATAACTTGCTCGTTTCATCTTGATGAATAAATGTTTCCTCCATGGATTGATACGGTAAAATGAAAGTGAGAACGTAAGACGGAAATCCGAGAGAGCTCATCACTGTCGACATGACAGTAACAATAGGAACTATTGTTATTTGGGTTTGAGTTTCCCGAGGGACAGATATAGTTGACGGACACAGGAAGTCTGTGTTGTGTTACTTTTGTTATGGTCCGAGGTGCGGAGCTGCAATAAACGTTGACTAAATGAGTTCAAGAAACTAAATTCTGTGCTTTATGAAGAGTGAAAAAAGCAGAATTTAACACAGACGAAATAATTCGGCCGATCAGAGTGAAGTATTACCGAAACAAAATGGTGACGTCACGTACCATAATGGTCGGCGACGGATTGCCGCATACGTTTCTTCAACACAACATGGCCGTGTCAAAAAAAAAAAAAATCTTTATATATATTATTTACAGTATATATTTCTGTCTCCATCCATGTACTCGTGTATAATGCGCACCATGATTTTACAAGTTGATTTTGGGGGGGAAAAAAAGTGCGCGTTATATTCAGGAAATTACGGCACATCCTTTAAATGGCGTCCTTCAGCATAATTGCATTCTTGAAATCTGATGTTGACCATTGTTGAAAAAAAAAAACGGGAATTTTTACTTGATGGCAGACATGAGCAAGTGACAGCACTGCAAGACAGTGACCTTGAGCGAGTAAACAATGTGCCATTTCAGTAACCCTGGTGAATTCACAATGAAATTCATAGTATCCCAGCTCAGATGAGGAATCAATTAGGAATCTCAACATCAGGTTTCAAGGATGCATTCACACAGTAGGACGCCATTTACAGACATAATTTAAAAAAAATTAAAATTCCATCATTGTTACTTGTTTTAAAGAGCATATGACACGAGAAAAAAAGTCTTAAATAGCATTA
This sequence comes from Corythoichthys intestinalis, assembly GCF_030265065.1. Classification (NCBI taxonomy): domain Eukaryota; kingdom Metazoa; phylum Chordata; class Actinopteri; order Syngnathiformes; family Syngnathidae; genus Corythoichthys; species Corythoichthys intestinalis. Next base: position 4,781,947 of record NC_080403.1, on the reverse strand, counting down.
TTGTGTGAATTAGAATCATATTTTGAGACGATTCGACTATATACAGCAAATTTGCAAAGCACAGATAACGAGAAATTAGACTTTTAATGTGCTGTTAGGCCCCTCCTCCTGTTAAAGCCCGCTGGCGCCGCCATCTTGCTGATGACGTCAGCGGTAGAACGATTTCAGGCAGCTTTAGCATTGAGCCCAATGGAGGAGGAAACATTTTCCAGCGATTCTGGTTCAAGTTTGGAATTTTCAAACATAATTGGCGATCCAGAGGAAGTATGTGCCATACAGCCATATAGGTTTGAGCCATATTTGGAGGAAAAAGATATGGAATCAGAAAGCAGCGACACAGACGAGACTGAGCCAAACTCCCAGGATGACCACAGCAGACTGGGCAACACTGCATGGTGAGTGGCTGAAAATTAAATCGGTTTTGGTATATTCTGTTTTATTCACATACACAGTGGGGAGAACAAGTATTTGAGACACTGCTAATAGGAAAACCCATTGGCAGTGTCTCAAATACTTGTTCTCCCTACTGTATCTGTTCATTTTTTTATAGTGACATTTTCATTGTTATTAGTTTTAATTTGTGGAGACCTGAGAAAATACATTTTTCTTGCAAGGAGTCTTTCACTACAATCCATGTTCTGCATTTAGATTTAAAATTTCATTTATTTTTCTGAAGGTGTTCATGTGAATGCTGTGCAGTGATGCCCACAGTAGATGAGTGCGTTTGCTGTGGTGAACAGGAGCGAGTCAGGGAGAAGATGGAGGGGGCTGGGGTCCAATGTATTACCCAGCACCCTGGATTTCAGCCCGTGTGCCTGAACGTAGACGTCCTTCAGACAGCCTATTATGCCTACAGGCAAAATTATGAGGACCAGTCAGGAAACAAGTATGTGTCATATATATGCACTGATCAGAATTTCATATACCAACCTTTTTTGTGATCGGCAGTGACTTAGGCTAGTTAGCATTGTCTCACAAATTACAATGTAAAATAACGGTTTGCATTACTGTGTTGGTTTTCAAATGGAAAAGGAAATGAATGACCCCATCCTATTGTGCTTTCAGCTGGAAACGTTACACGGCGTATCGCCAGTTTGTGCGCTGGGTGTACGAGTTCCTGGGGCGGAGGATCAGGGTTCCTCTACCAGCCTGTGTGGTCGCGCAGATCAGGACAAGCTTCCCATCACCGGAGTTTGTTGGATACCAACCTTGTAATCCTCCCTAAAACTCCAAGTTGAATAAAATATTGTAATCGTTTCATTATACAGTCATCCTGATGTGATTTTTAAAAGAATATCTCTACTTCAATATTTTTGCAAGCCTCAGTGGTTAGTCTTATTACATATTTGCTAAGTGCAATACAAAAATTATATTTCCATGACAAAGTATTGTACTGAATGGAATATGGAAATATGACAAATGCAAGGACGTTATAAGATACTTATTTCTGACATGCTGATACAAGTAAAAAACAATTGCTACTGTATCAAGCTCAAGACAATGATTTGGAAAAATACACAAAATGGTTTTATTCACCGGAATTTAAGTGTGCCATTATATTTTATATATACCAACATATTTACACAGGGCTCGAACCAATAATACCTTATAAATTCAAAAAACTAGCTCACATTTTAAAAAGATGACAACGAAAGAACTGGGGAACACAATTATACAAAATTAAAGGTTCAATCATGGCACATTAAAACGTGTGACATGATCCCGGACCGCCTGTTCTTTGTCAGGTCGCTGAAAGCTGCTGCTGAGGGATAACCTCCCGGCCTCGGGCACAGCCGGTATCGCCTCCAATTCATCCGGCTCTACATCACTCGCGTCCTGCACAAGCCTCTCCACCGCCGACATCAGCTCGCTAACATACTCTGATAACAAGGGAAGCAAATGGTACTGACAAATGCACAGAGATAATTCCACATGAAATCCATTCCATTTATCTTGCAAATATCAAGCAAAAATGGGACAGATTCTAAAAACACACTTGACACTGTATCCAGTAATAAAGTGTCCAAAGGTTTGTACATTACGATGACACCCAATAATTTACAACAATGAGTTCAATTGACAGGATTAGTAATGCGTACTTACCAAATGTAGGGTTCTCCAAAACTTTGCGCACAACATGGCCGCCTTGTTTTGATTTTGGAAAGTGGATGCTATAAATCCCCACTCCGTCTCGGGTTAAGCTGTGGGCTCGATGGGCGTTTTCATTGAAGTGAAGAGCAGCCACAATCGTCCTTAAAAAAAAAAAAAAAAAAAAAAAAAAAAACATGGATGGAATAGTATTTCCATATTAATATTCATATTGAAAATGTCTTAATCGATCAGATTGTGATTGGGACAACAAAAAACAAAGACATGAGATAATATACTGGATAAATCAGCAGAAAATTGTTACAATAATACCTGCTGAGCATCCCCTCGTAAGAAAAGGCGAACATTTTGGGTGTAAAATGGTTCACCAGACTGTGGAAGGCTTCCAGGTGGGAAGTCTGGTAGACTGGAGACAGCCGGCGAATGTCAGCCAGTGACGTGCGGTGAGGTTCGTGGTTGGTGAGGCACTGACTCCTTAAGTGTCAGATTTACAAATATATAAACCAAAAAGGGTAGCTTATTCAATTAACTACTGGTTATTTCATATCTCATCAGCATTCTTCACGAAACACACACACACGGTACATATTACAGATACATAAAGGTAGAAAATAACGTGCATTTGCGCTACACTCTCCATGTGTTGGAATTTCCATCACAAGTCTTTAGTTCATACAACATAAATGAGTACAGAGTGGTGTACAAAACCACAGATTTCAATTTTGACCTTTTGTGAAATATTCAGTTGTTTTTAAAACTTGAATCTGATACTTAAATCAATTTAATACAGATTGCTCAACAAAAAGCATGAAAAGAAAAAGTATATTATATTTAAGGCCAAAATTTAGTTTTAAAATATTAAGATTGAAATGAAAACTGTGGTCTTACCTTTATTTGTAGATAAAGTCCATGCGCCTGCCCTTCGCCACAAAAACCTCAGTTACTTTGTTGTAAAAGTCCTCCTTATTTTCCTTTAGTTTTAAAAGTCTCTCCGCCTCAATGGAGATGATCGCCAGGGAGGAAAGTTGTCCTGAATCGGTCCTATTCCGACTGTATCACATCACCGATTGCTTCAATTAGATCATTCTGTATTCTATTTCACAAGCCAGAAAACACAGTGGATGTGTCCAAATGTCTAGCTAACCTCTCATCTTTCTCAGCAAAAGCGTACAAAAGTTCGACATAATTGCCACGATTAGTAGAGCTTGCCCTCTCATCGTTACCACGAAATGCTAACTCCTGCTTAGCTAAGAAGCAGGTTGCATTAATGAGGTCTTTCAAAATCTCACGGTTCTCCTTTACCTTAGATTTGTGGGTGCTAACGTTGAGCCGCCGCTGTTCGTTCAAAGCCAAATCGATCCTTGAGCTTCCAAAATTTTTTAAAGCAGTCTGGCTTTGAATGTGAGTGTACGATCTCTCATGTTTGCTGAGACTTCGTGGTAAATTTTTCATGTCACAATATCCCGTGTTAGTCCAGGCATGGGAAGCAGTAAAGGCGGTTTTTCGAAGGACAGCCACACAGCCAGTCTTTTCGGGTGTACCACTCCATTTGAAAAGAGCGAGTTATCTTAGACTGTCCCGTAGTTTGAAGCAAACCTTTTAGCTCCGGCGTTGGTCTTCCTCTGTTAATCAGGTCCACTTTTGACTGTAAGTCCAGTTTTGAGAATTTTTTAAGTTTGGATATATAATCCTCTTCCATTTTGGGAGTCCGATGTCGACGTAGTAAACAATACAAAACGGCTCGCCGCAGTGAGTGCACTTGACTCGCCTGGCGCCATTACCTGTTGGCTCACGTTCGCCCCCTTTCTGTGCGGCAGCGTACTATCTGCCGCAACCTGTGCCTTTTCACTGCGGTTTTATTTCCCATCAGCAAAACTAAATATGTCACTAACAAACATTAAACTTTAAGGGTTAAAGACATTAGTCAGACTGTGGATAATCAGGTCAAATAAACGTATCTGGAAACATTATAACGGCGACATGCAGATGTACGGCAACCAGCACGCTCCAATTCCATGTATCAACCCAGTTTGTTATGGATTGCGCAATCAGAGGTGAGGCTTTACTAGTTGCTGCCGCACCTCTCGTTTCATTTCGTTATTTGAACAGGAAATGGGCAAATTCAGCGATTTTGACTATAAAAAATGTTTGAAATGAGTCATACATTAAGAGCAATGGACAAATATTAATATAAATTTGATGCTATAATTATTTTTTTGTCATGATGACAGGTGAGGCTCTGCCTCACCTGCCTCCCCTGACCGCACGTCACTGATGTCAGCCAACAGTTTGGAGCCACAGATCAGCTTCTCCAGCTCATTGGTCAACTTGGTGTCTGCAAAATACCAGACAGAATCAAATTTGTACTTGAACAGAGAAGCATTTTGCGAAATAGTATAAGTGTGCTTATTGTAATGGAATGCAAACTTACGAGGCGTGAGCCAAGGCTTTTTCCGTTCCCGACCTTCCAAAGGACCATGGCTGCACCTGGGGAAACTGCCTTTGAAGCCCGAGTGATCATTCTGAACATGGCTCAGTACTGACTCCCACTTGTCGAGGATGAGTCTGGGGTCCCCAGGTCGCGTTGACGCCACGGACCAATATAAATGGTTGATGATACTGCCAATCCAGGGTTTTAGGGCTTCACATCCACGCAGCTTAGAGAGGTTCTGCAACTTTTTCTTCAAACCTTGGAAAGACAATTATGTAGGTGTGTAAAATATGCTAGAAATAAAGCTGTGATAATGAATCTTATTACCTTTGCCAATATGCCAGATGTCAAAAAGATGCTCAATGTGTGGGAACTGTTCTCGGACGAGCTTGTTGACAGTCACATGTCGATCTGTCACCAGAGTTCCCACACGCACAAACTCCTCGAGCACACGCAGTGACCGAACCAGTCCTTCGGGCTCCATGTGGTAGCTACCTCCTACCTCGTTACTCTGAGATTTGGGAAAAAACAAAGCAACATACAGTATGATATATAAAGAATTAGGCTTATATCGAACATCTTTTGTTCACAAGTTTAATTTACCTGCACAATCTGCACATCCAAGATGGTTAGCTTCCGCAGTTCCATCATCGTGTAAGTCCCGTATTTTGCACTGTGACCGGGTGAGTCAGCTCGTCCGTCGCCACCACAAACAATTTCCTCTCCCTCAGCTTGTAGATGGCTCAACAGCCAGATTTGCCGCTCTCGCCACACGCTTTTGATGGCTTGGTGAAGGTAGCGTTCTTGATGGCGAAAGTACGACCGAGTGGAGTAAACAGCTACACCCATGTGAGATAACACACGCAGAACTTTGCCCACAGTTGCACCAGCAAATAAAATGGCTGCAGAAAGAAATATGTTTCCAGCAGCAATTCTGCCGACATATGGTTGGGAGTTCCATGTTCCGGTGTGACCACATCCAGGCTCAGCACACTTCAAGGCCAGCACCAACATGGTACCGACCTCAGAAGGGACCCAGTTGACCTTCTTGCAGGCACACGCAGGACAACTGACCCACTGGCTAATGAGCTGAATGAGGGCGACCCAGTAGATTAGATATACCCGGCTGGGAACTGGCGCAGGGTCGGCCGCAGCCATATCAGGACAATCGGACTCGCTGGACTCGCAGTCAGAAGGTGCGGTGGGTAGGTCATACTCAGAATCAGCCTCGCACACCAACATTTCTTCATCCGAGTCCCAGCTGTCGATGGTAACATTCAGCTCTGAGTGAACAACGCAGGTTTGGGTACCCACAGTCATCATGAGGGGCCCGGATGTTGTCTGGACACCTGAAAGATACACACAATAGATCACAATCTTCTTCCCCCTATTGCTATAACATGTTGATGATTGTGTGAGAAACCCAATAAAAATTTTCATTTTAACCGCAGTAGAGTTTAGATTTTATGTAAGCCTGTCAAACAAATGAATTAGAAAACAATCAGACTTGAAAATTATATTATTATTTTTTATTTTATATTACAAAAAATAAAATAAAATAATCAGAGAAAAGGGTGGCTACTTTGAAGATACTAGAATATTATATGTTTTAGTTATATTTCACATTTTTTGGCTGAGTACATAATTGCACATAGTTTTATTACCTTTAGTGAGAATTTACAATGTAAATAGTGACAAAAATAAAGAAAACGCACTAATGAGAGACGGTGTGTCCAAACATTTGGCCTGTGATGTATTTTGGAAGGCAGCTATGACAATGAAAAACTTACACTGGATAAGTTCCAACCTATTATAGGTTAATCATTTAAACATTATAATGATAGTAAACACTTTGCCCTTACTCGGTATTTTTTATATATATATATATATTTTAAAAAAAATGTTTCTTTAATCTGTATTATATTAATTCAATAAACACAAGTCAAATGGATGTTTTGAAAGTTTGTTAATAGCAACGATAGGTAATTCCTTAAATTAGAAGCAACTGAAAATGTACTTCGAATTACCTTTATGTCGTCTTTGAGGTTGCAAAGCAGCACTAACAGCAACAGTCTGACTTGGTGGCAAAAGACAAACCTGACAGGACTCGTCGACCTATGGGTACACAGACAACATCAAGTTTATAGTTATTCATTAGCCTCAAATGTATTGACTATGTAATCATATTTTGATAACTAGATGGCAAAATAAGAATTTTCCCCAAAACCAAAGACAGAAAGGTTCAGGGAATGTTATTATGACACATACACCAGGTGTCAAAAGTCATATTTTGAGTGGAAATGTTTTATAACATTTTGTAAAACACATTACACGTACCGATTTAGGAGCTGGCCCAGCGGCAAATTCTTCCAACTCAGGATTATCCGCGTCTGGATTAACACTTTCGCACTGTGTCTTTGAATGGGCCTGGTATTCTTGTATCATCGACTGAAAAGAAAAGGACACAATTCAATCACTCGAATAAACGCCGCGCGATTACAATTGTAGGAGACGGGCTGCTAGCGCTAGCGCTAGTAGCCCGCAGCTAGCGCTAGTAGCCCGCAGCTAGCGCTAGCTAGCGCTAGCAGCCCGCAAAATTCACAAAACGTGATGAGAGAAATCATTTAAAGCATGAAATGAGGTACCATAACCACTAGCCTCTGAGGTCAACAAGACGAATTGTTTGATAGTAAAGCGCGAATAATTCAGCAAATAATTACAGCAGCAACAAATGTGATTTTTTTGTTTGATGGTTTTTAATTAAAGCTAATTTATTGGCAGCACACTGAAATGGGTTTACAGTATTTTACATTATATAAAACACAACGCTTACTTACTTCAACTGCAGCCTTTTTCGTCCGCTTATCAATGGCAGCGGACTTCCTCTTCAGAGATTTGTGAGCGCTTTGCCCACTGCCGCTAGCTCCATGTTGAGGACGGGGGAAAATTGTTGGCACAGCTGTGTCAAGTAGGGTTCTGGCATGTTGCACTGAAAGTCCCATCTCAACTTTCCGCAGAGGAACAGGGTCGAAACGGTCTTCAGTAAAATGATCCGAACACAACGCTGAGGATTTGGATGGTGACCAATTGTCCCTCGTTCGTTGTACTTGCTTTACCCATGCTTCCCGGCGAACGGGATCTCTTGGGAACCGAAAAAGGCTCACATCACTCCCCGTGACGTTGGAACAAAAGCCTGCAACGCATCGTTTCGGCATGGTGCGAAAAATAAAGGAAATACTCTGCTAAATTAGACGAATCCGCAGTCCTTCTCACACAAAAGCACGGGTAGCTAGCGAAGAGGTCTTCTACCGTACACGTCACATCCGCCTTCTTCCTAAATCCGAGATCACAGCCGGAAGTCTGTCATTTTCGTAGCGCGGGATTCAAAAAACTGAATAAATATAACGATCGCTTCCACACACATCCAAGCGGTCTGTTTCATTCAGGAGCATAAAATACCGCGGAAAGTATGAAATAAACATGCTTTTTGGTGTCATGGGCACTTTAAGGCAGTGTTGTTTTTAGCAGCCCTTTTAATTTTCGTCTTAGTCTTTTGGACGATAATACCCATTCGTTACTCATATATGTTAGTAGAGTCATCTCAAAATGTGTTTGTCTTCATCTAGTTTTTGTTGATGAAAACTCAAGACTAATTTCGTCCAGTTTTAGTCGATGTTTCTAATTTTTTTCCTCTGTAATATAAAAAAAAATACTCCAAAAAGAAATAGATAAATAAAAGGTTTCCGACCATTTTGAATGTTCATTCGAAATAGTTACATTATTTTCAATTAATTATACCCACCTGAATGCCACGAACTGTATGTAAAAACAGTTGTCCGAGAGTTTAAGACAACGCTCTCCATTAGCATCGGACTAATGCTAACGTAAACTAAATTGTTAACGCTAAGAGCTACATTTAATGTGTGATGAACACTCAGCACAGACCTTTAAATGCTTCTCTCTGGCAAAGGTAAGAAAATAATTCTTACCATGTGTGCGTGTGTGCAAGCCTTGAGACTAGAAAGGACACAGCACTGGTGAGTTGGGGGCACAGCATGGCACATGAGTGACACAACCAGACACTGCTACGATGCAAGCTAACTACACATAAAATGTCACACAATTTGAACATGTGACAAAGTATTTCACATTTTCGCCTTGTCAGACAAAAACTGGCATTAGGCTCGTTATGTTTTAGTTTCCCAAAACAAATTTTTAGCTCGTTATCACCTCGTCATGGTCATGAAAAATGTGTTCGTCGACGAAATATTTTCGTCATCGTCATCGTTGACAAAAACAACACTGTTAAGGTTTCAATTACCATAAATAAGATATTTTTTCTTTAATCAGTCTTGGTTGTATTGAATTGTTAAAAAGTTCCCGTTTCGCATGATGGCCTTGTATCATTACATATAACTATAGAAGTGAACAATACCGAGGGCTCCAGGTGAGTTTTTTTTCTTCAAATATGATTGGGAGCACTGTTAAGGTCGCATGTAGAAACTTTAGGGGCATTCAATATAAATCAACTCACAAACTAAATTGCTAATGTTCATTATGGTCCTGGTAAATATTGTACTTTAGCATGTATTATTGCCAATAACTTGGGTTATTGAGCAGCAGTTTGTCAGCAACAAAAAAAGAAAAAAAAACAAACAAACATAGGGAAATACAATTATTTCCAAAATAAAAATAAAAATCAGCAACATTACTGGTCGCATAGAAGCTGATTTGCACTGTGTCAAATTTTTGGGGCAAAATGTTTAAATCTTTAATTTAAACATCTTAGCAAATCGTTAAGTTCAACAAATACACTGGATGGCAACATTTAGTCACAATATACAAAACCATTATCATCAGGAATCTTGTATATTGTGAATACAACATACAAATGAGGCTCAAGGCAGAATGGACCTGCACTAAAGGAAACTACGGTGTCAGTCGAAGAACAAAACACACTCATTGGCTTGATGTCTAATTAATTCAAAACACGCCATTGACACCTTGCGGTGTATTTTAATCACTACCTTACATAGTTAAAGAGTGACACTGTGGAAATACGGCAGTGTACCCATGTGACGTCAACAGCAATGTTGAGGTTTTTTTTTGTTTAAAATTTTTAAAATTTTATTAAAACAAAAATATTAAGAGCGGATTTAATATAAAATTATTATAATTCGTATTAACATTCATCTTTTAAGAACTACGTCCCTTTAAGGTGTCTTTCAAAAGAAAAAACATGCCATGTTACCATGTTATGTTTGATATTGCCTCGCTCCTCCTTGTTTTAAGTTTTTCATTCAATGCATTTAACGCAGGAAACAATGGCTTCTGCAAAGTTTTTTTTCTGAACCTTTTCTTTTGTTCTATTAGCAGCTTGATAGACCTGCTCTACTAGCCAGCCATTTCCATTCCACCTTATCTCCCTGTAGACAGCTGAATTCAAAGATAGACTAACATCCCTTTCTATTTCCAATCCTCCTTTCTAGGCCTGATGCCCGTTGTCCTATTTTTCAGTCAAACCTTGCTGTCAGTCCCTTTTTTCCCTCCCTGGTCTTCTTCTTCCCGTTTGGATAAATTTGAACTGGTTGATTCAAGTGGAACAATTCTGCTACAATAGAAAACCCCTCTACATACACAGAATCTGACATGGTCCGATTTCAAATGTATATACTAGGGATGTAACTATCACATATTTTTGTACCCAAGGCTGAGTCCCAGTCACCTGATTTTGAGTCCCGATTCGATACCCCAAAAAAGTTGTTTTTTAAAATTTGAACAAAGTTTCAAACATGTTACAGTACTGTACCTCTTTTTCCGGAAGTGTTACACAGTATAAAACATACTAGATATTTTGTTTCTTTTGGCAAGGCCACTGTATTTCTGGATTTTTTTTTTTAGCCATTGAAAAATAAAAATACATAAGCGCATTGCCCAAAACAGTGTGTTTCCTTGCCGACAGCCAGCTAACATTGAATATCCTTCAATAAAACACAAGGCTTGGTCTTTTCTTGTTTTTATATGAAGTAATTCGTTTTAGTTTGTTAAACTGTAACAAAAAAAAATGCATGCATTCAACACGACTGCACAATACATGCCGGTATACAAATACCATGTTGACACAACACTTCATTTGTGCTACAAGCTATTAAGTATAGTAGGTTAGCTTCAGTTTAGCAGGACTTATTAACAAATTTCATTCATATAACTTTTTCCCATAAACACACCTATACTGCATATTAACAGGTTGTTATAGTTGTAAAATACTTACAGGCATATAGTTTCCAAGGCAGAAAGGCAACATAAAGCGCTCAACAGCATCCCTGCGACCTGCGACAGGCTGTGTACTGTACAAGTGAATGAGCTGTTTTCCAAACTGTGTCACCATCCATCCATCCATCCATCCATCCATCCATCCATCCATCCATCCATCCATCCATCCATCCATCCATCCATCCATCCATCCATCCATCCATCCATCCATCCATCCATCCATCCATCCATCCATCCATCCATCCATCCATCCATCCATCCATCCATCCATCCATCCATCCATCTTCATCATAGTAGGGCTGGATGATATGGCCTTGGAATAAAACCCCTGATTGGTATTTCTATCATAATCCCCCCCTCCTTAAATACAAAGATAAATTAACATTGAAATCTTGAGCTGTGGCTATTTAAAAACAAAGTTCAATGTTTAATAATATACATGCTGAATAAAAAAAACTCTTTGGAACATGCAGCAAAATGGAACATTCACAAAGAAGAGCTGATGCTTCAAAACAACCTCCTTAAAGTTGGCCCCCGATCAGACACATCATTGAATAAAAATGATCAATCGTTTGTGCTACTTTTGTGCTTGTTTGTGCTGTATTCATTTTTGAATTCTTTTCTAGGTCAATCTGAGGTCAACCAGCGCCCCATTTTGATTAAAAATGGTGTCACTCATTTGTCCTATGTTTGTGCCGCTATCGTTTTGAGATATTGAAATAGTAATTTCGAGTGATGATGTCACACAACCCCCCATTTATTGCAAAATGGATCCAAAATGGTGACATTTGTTTATGCTACGTTTGTGCTTGTTTGTAGTGTAAATGTTTTGTTTGTTCTGCTATCGTTGTATAGATATTGAAATATTAAATTTGAGTGATGCTGTCACTCGCAGCTTCTCCTTATCCAAATCCCGCGGCTGATGGTGTGTACCTACTCTCTCAATAACAGAGCGGTGTCCCAACAACTAGTACAAATGAACGGCACCCCTTCAGGTCCATTTTGCAGTACATAGGGGGCTTGAGATAACAATTTCGAGTGATGTTGTGACTTGCAGCCACCCTATTACTGCAAAATGGACCCTAAAGGGTGCCATTCATTTGTGCTACGTTTGGGCTAGCTGTTTGGACATCCCTCTGTTATTGAGAGAGTTGGTGCGCACCGCAACGGAGGGTCCGCGATTGACGTCATCACTCGAAATAAATATCTCAATATCGATAAAACGATAGCAGCACAAACGAGCACGTAGCATAAACGAATGGCACCAGGTCCATTTTTCAGTAAATGGAGGGGTTGCGTCAAATCATCACTTGAAATTAATATCTCAAACAATAGCAGCACAAACGAAACTTTTTACAGCACAAATGAAGCATAAACGATTGACACCATTTTTAGCCATTTTTAATAAAAATGAGTGGCTGGTTGACTTTTTACAGCACTAACATGCACAAACGTAGCACAGACGATTGATATCGTTTTTAGATAAATTTATGTCTGATGGGGGGCCAACATCACGGAGGTTTCCAAATAGGACCATTATTTGTTAAAATATGAACGAAAAACCGTAACAAGTACAGTAGACTGCCAAGTTTTATTTGATAACATTTGGCAAATTGTGTCTTTAGATTGCATTCCTTGCAATAATATCACCAGTTGTTGCTTTAATAATTAAACATCTGGGTTCGATTATTGTGAAATTACACCACCAGAGTTTGTTTTATGGATTTATTGTTTCACAAACAAGAGCGACAAATGACTATGCGTCTGATCTTTGCCGTGCTTCTGGCAGTCTGCATAAGATGCTCTGAATTACATTTCACCATAGTCCATAGTGACAGTTCTTTCCCAGAGGAAACAGCTTCCATAAGTGGAAGATATGAACGCCGATAAGTACTCCCCTAAAAGATCAATGCCTCTTTATTAAACTTGACAACAACAGAAATATCATTTAATGCGGTTCGAATTCTGACACAGCAAAAACGAGGTGGGTATATTGAGGTGTGCAGTGTCAGTACCGTTTTTGGATATGGTGAAACGGAAGAAGTTGAATATTCCTATGGTTTCAATATTTAATGTGTAAAAATTGTTAAGACACACCATACACTTTAATTTCTATGCTTGTTGATTAATATTATAAGAATTGTTATGCATGAATAGAAGTACAATGGAGAAAAATACAGAGTGACAAAATCCTTGTCAGAGCTATTTTCCCAAAACTTTCAACCTGTTCCTGATCATTGTAAATTTGATTTTGCGAAGTGGTGCCCACTCATTTGTAGTGCTGCAATGATTAATCGATTAACTCAAGTAATTCGATTAGAAAAAAGCTTCGAATCTTATCTTATATCTTTCTCTCTGGCGCCTACATACTCTTTTGTGCCAGTTATAATGGGGCGGTACAGTCCCCCTTGATTTTAATGCATGACACACCGAGGTTGTGGGATGGATGGGATCTGTTTTGGGTGACATCACGGTTGCCTCCTCACAGCAGGCCCCACCACTCCCGCACCTCTTTTAACGCACCACATACATCATACTCCACGGGGGAGCTTGGGCGAGGGGCGGGCGGCTGGGTAGAGTGTCCATGCGGCAGTCCCATTGCCTTAAGTCGGGCTTTCCTATTTTAATGCGTACACTGCACTGCACGGTGGGTGAGCTGGGTATCGCCTGCTCCGGGTGGGGATCATGGCCTGCCCTTGGCTTGGTGGGCCGTTGGGGGTCCCAGGATGTGCCGTGCCAGTTGGGGGGCTGCGGTGGTGGCTCATGGGATGGATGGGTGAGCGTGTGTATGTGTGTGTGTGTGTGGGGGGGCGTCCCCTTATCCCATACCTGAAGACCGGTTGATGGGGGCGTGGATGACCCGAGGGACCAGCCTGAATCCCAGGAGGATGACGGTGGCCCCTTTATTGGGCTGCAGGAGGAGGGATGCGTTGCGCTGGCTTCCCCCCCGCCAAAGAATACATGCGATGCATCAATGTGGCAAAGAAGAACTACTTGGTGAACGATGGATTAAGAAAGAGAAAAAAGCTTTTTTGACAAAGGCTTTTACTACACCTCCAAAGCTTCATTCAATTGGCTGGGGAAGGAACATGGCCCTGGGGCTGCTCCTGCGCAGCATTTCCACTTGTCTGCAGGACTATCACATGTCTGATAGGATTCACACATGACAAAGTGAAATTACACACACTCAAGTAGAAGATCTCGGTGTCAGGATTAGCGATCAGACAGAATAGAATAGGATGCCAACATACTCACACTCACAAGGGATTAACACAAATACTGGGTTCTACGCCACATGGCTGTTTTGTGTACACTCCACGCCACCCAATCACTTATCTTTCTGACACCCCCCCCCCCCCCCGTCTCTCCTTGGTCATCAGCCCCCCCCCACATGGTGTTAACCGGAAATACAACTAGCTAACAATAGCACCAACATATTCAGAGTTTGTGTAGGCGTTCAATGTTTTTCTTGTTGTTGTGCTTTATCTGTCTCTCCTTCTTATCCGCTGTCCCCCCATTGCCTCTTCCTGTTCGCTGCTTTTGATTTGATTTATTTATTTCGAGCAGTAATAACGAAATACATCAACAAGAGTGGGGGGGGGAAATAACAGCAATAATAACAGTAATGTTGATTATAACAAAAATAATAACAACTACATACATGTAGCTCGAAAAAGGAGTGGGAAGAAGCCGAGCTTCAATGAGAAAATTTAATGAGAATACAGTCACTTCCCAATGTCGTCATCATCATCGCATCATCACTATCACCACCACTATCACTACCACCGCCATTATTGTCGTTATCACTGCTGTCCCAATATATTGATCATACAATCAAGAGTCATAATAAATGTAATAACAGCTTTTCTGGTGCTCATGGTGATAACCATTGTTCTTGAGATGTGTATTATTCATTATCCAATGTTATTTGTGGACCTGCTGCCAGAGGGAAGCAACCCCCAGGCAACAGGACCACCCATTGCTATGTGTCCTAACTGTGCATTAAAAGACAAGATTTGGGAGCCTGTGCCAAGGGTTTGGCCTCTAGCATCAGAGCTCTCCATTGCCAGCCCTATACTCCAAGTTATATTGAATGTGTAGACCAGTGACGTGCGGTGAGGTTCGTGGTTGGTGAGGCACTGACTCCTTAAGTGTCAGATTTACAAATATATAAACCAAAAAGGGTAGCTTATTCAATTAACTACTGGTTATTTCATATCTCATCAGCATTCTTCACGAAACACACACACACGGTACATATTACAGATACATAAAGGTAGAAAATAACGTGCATTTGCGCTACACTCTCCATGTGTTGGAATTTCCATCACAAGTCTTTAGTTCATACAACATAAATGAGTACAGAGTGGTGTACAAAACCACAGATTTCAATTTTGACCTTTTGTGAAATATTCAGTTGTTTTTAAAACTTGAATCTGATACTTAAATCAATTTAATACAGATTGCTCAACAAAAAGCATGAAAAGAAAAAGTATATTATATTTAAGGCCAAAATTTAGTTTTAAAATATTAAGATTGAAATGAAAACTGTGGTCTTACCTTTATTTGTAGATAAAGTCCATGCGCCTGCCCTTCGCCACAAAAACCTCAGTTACTTTGTTGTAAAAGTCCTCCTTATTTTCCTTTAGTTTTAAAAGTCTCTCCGCCTCAATGGAGATGATCGCCAGGGAGGAAAGTTGTCCTGAATCGGTCCTATTCCGACTGTATCACATCACCGATTGCTTCAATTAGATCATTCTGTATTCTATTTCACAAGCCAGAAAACACAGTGGATGTGTCCAAATGTCTAGCTAACCTCTCATCTTTCTCAGCAAAAGCGTACAAAAGTTCGACATAATTGCCACGATTAGTAGAGCTTGCCCTCTCATCGTTACCACGAAATGCTAACTCCTGCTTAGCTAAGAAGCAGGTTGCATTAATGAGGTCTTTCAAAATCTCACGGTTCTCCTTTACCTTAGATTTGTGGGTGCTAACGTTGAGCCGCCGCTGTTCGTTCAAAGCCAAATCGATCCTTGAGCTTCCAAAATTTTTTAAAGCAGTCTGGCTTTGAATGTGAGTGTACGATCTCTCATGTTTGCTGAGACTTCGTGGTAAATTTTTCATGTCACAATATCCCGTGTTAGTCCAGGCATGGGAAGCAGTAAAGGCGGTTTTTCGAAGGACAGCCACACAGCCAGTCTTTTCGGGTGTACCACTCCATTTGAAAAGAGCGAGTTATCTTAGACTGTCCCGTAGTTTGAAGCAAACCTTTTAGCTCCGGCGTTGGTCTTCCTCTGTTAATCAGGTCCACTTTTGACTGTAAGTCCAGTTTTGAGAATTTTTTAAGTTTGGATATATAATCCTCTTCCATTTTGGGAGTCCGATGTCGACGTAGTAAACAATACAAAACGGCTCGCCGCAGTGAGTGCACTTGACTCGCCTGGCGCCATTACCTGTTGGCTCACGTTCGCCCCCTTTCTGTGCGGCAGCGTACTATCTGCCGCAACCTGTGCCTTTTCACTGCGGTTTTATTTCCCATCAGCAAAACTAAATATGTCACTAACAAACATTAAACTTTAAGGGTTAAAGACATTAGTCAGACTGTGGATAATCAGGTCAAATAAACGTATCTGGAAACATTATAACGGCGACATGCAGATGTACGGCAACCAGCACGCTCCAATTCCATGTATCAACCCAGTTTGTTATGGATTGCGCAATCAGAGGTGAGGCTTTACTAGTTGCTGCCGCACCTCTCGTTTCATTTCGTTATTTGAACAGGAAATGGGCAAATTCAGCGATTTTGACTATAAAAAATGTTTGAAATGAGTCATACATTAAGAGCAATGGACAAATATTAATATAAATTTGATGCTATAATTATTTTTTTGTCATGATGACAGGTGAGGCTCTGCCTCACCTGCCTCCCCTGACCGCACGTCACTGGTGTAGACATACAGTATAAACTTATATGAGATATGTATAAACATTTATTTTAACTATCACCATCAGCACCGGCATTCTATCTTTCTAATAAACGAGGCATGTTGAATGATCACAATGGGAGTATGTCATACTCCCATGTGATACATTAAAACTGTTCAGACCAATTGGACACTCAGATTTCCATTCTCCGTGTCAAGCAGCTGAACAGGAAGGTTTGAAAAAAAAAAAAAAGAAGAAGAAAAAAAGAAACAGTATTGATGGGAAATCGTGTAACTTGTTCTTTAGAGTACTGTGCTTGAATGCATCAAATTGAGAGGTCACAGTTACTGGGTGACTTTTAACGTACAAGTGCCAGTCATTTGCACTACTTCTCCTTGGAGGCAGGGGGAGCTGTGTGCCACTTCTCCTGTTCCTACCCAAATCAAAGGACATGTATAGAAAGACGGTCAGTTCAATTGAAGAACATACTTTCATGGGTTGAGCCTGTATTGAAAGTGGATGCCCATTTTCATAGACTGGTGTTTTATTATAGTTGTATGATTAGATGTTGAAAGCATCTATTCATTTTATAGCTGACATTCTCCGTGTTGACCATGCTTATAAAGCTCAATGGATTAAAAAAAAAAAAAAAAAAAAACATTAATAAAAGCTTTTAATTACAGAATTCACATAGCTGACATGTTTTCCTGCAGTGCGGACTCGTGTTAGTCATTAGTCACTGTCAGGGTGAGATCCTAAAGTGAGTAAAAAGAAACAAGAGAAGGGGAAAAGGGATCAGTGGAAATCTAGCGAAGGAAAACGTATCGAATGACCACGGAGTCCCACAAGGGGTCTATAGACCCTACTCACCTAAGTCACAAAATGACGTGTCGCTGTATCCGGCCGTCATATTGTCCGTATTTTTTAGACCTATTCTCATTGTTTTCAATTAGTCGTGCAAGTTATAGAGCAATTCATGGAAGCCCCGGTGTTATCTGACGCTGTAAACTCATTGGATGCGTTGCATAAAAGGCGTTATGTGGAAAAGCTTCAGTTTATCCATTCGCCAAATCCATATTTGATGTCTAAATCGATGTTTTTCGACCCGCTGTCTTCGCCGTCTTTGCCTGACATCTGCTACCCTGATATTTACAACTATCTTGTCCACACAAAATCAGCCTATTCTCACGAAAGTTTGAAAAACTTTAAGAGCTTGGAGGCTTATAAATACTTCATTGCTGGTTGGGTGAAACAGGTCCTCGTCCACGAAAATTCGGCAGGAATCTATCTTGTGCTCGGGAAGGTGAGTTACGAAATTTTCAATTCAAAATCTTTTGTTCTTGCTAACATCCACTGTCAAGTCTAATGTATTTCATGTCATTTGTCAATGGAGCTAGGGCTTTTAATGTTTATATGGTTTAGCGATAGCACTCTCACTACATACATATATAATATGTAATAAATATGAAGTGCGATAGCACTACTCCAGATTGTCCCTAGTTGAATTTATTTTTTGCCTTTTGACCTCAATAGTGAAAGTGTAAATTAATTGTATGACAGCTGTCTTATTATCCCCTTATAATTATATATTTTCAGGTAGTTCATTCACAACGTCTGAGTGTATGTTGTTGGCGATTAGCCTAGCAATGATCTTAATTGTGGTTCTCAGCCCAAAACCCTCTAAATATATATTAAATGCATCTTACCAGATATAAAATGACTACTACATAATCTGTGGTAATCGTTTGGAGCCCAGTTTTCTCGTCGAATTGCAGCAGCCCATCTCGCTCTCCTCTCCGGGTCTCTCGGAATCCGGTAGAACTTCAAGTCTCTCCGTCTATCATCTCTGTTATTGCAACCGACCGCCACACACGCCTTCACCATTTTGATTACTAATGTTAACGAGCAGAAAAACACGCTATAATAGGAGGAATTTACGAAGCGCTAATGCATTAACATGACGAGTAGACGACAACATGGCGCGGGGGCATGGCTGTGACGTCACAATTCATTGACTGTCAAGATGAACTTGTGTCATTATTCTATCATTCTATCGTTTCTTTCCTGTACTTGCCATTACTTCCTCTCCTTTGTTTGCTGTGTGGTACAAGTTGTCTGTTACTGACTTGCTAATAAAATGGCGTAAGCTGTAAACTAGGGGAGTGGTCCACATCCAATATTGGGCCACGGACTGTATACATGTGAGGACATATTTTCTGGACTGAGAAAAAAACAAAAAACAACAAAAAAAAAAACGAACAAATTATTAAAATATACTTGTTGTTGAAATAAGGGTGGGCCATATGGCAACAAGATTATATCACGTTTTTTGAAAAATAAAATTACAATCATGATTTCATCACAATTCTTTTTTTTTTTTTTTTTTTTAACTCATCTGCACATTACTATTTTCCTCATATATAAACTTTTTATATGTATGTAACATACTGAAAGAAAACACATTTGAAGTCAAATAAGCTTTTTGAACAGGTTTTAATTTTATATACTGAAATTTTAATCACAATATGGAATGAACGTAAATAGCAATGGACAAACAATACATAACTCTTTTGTAACATAAAAAACTAAACACACCAAAGAGAGTAAATTTAATTATCTTTTAGATTTATAAGACTGTCAACATGTTAGTCTGTGACGACCTAATATCGTCGTATCGCCCACCTCTACGATGGAAAAAGCAATACATATAGTGGTAACTCCACATTTGATTGCATCGACATACGATCCTGTCGTATCCGACGTCAAATTGGACTCATTTGTTTTGATATATGACGACATGCTCAAAATACGACGATTTATGACAGCATCGCAATTTCATTGTTTTCCCGCAAGACGAACATGTGGCAGATTGTCTTGTGAGAGAAATAAACATGGGTCCCAAGAAGGTTAGTGCAGGTGGTGAAAAAAAGGAAATGGGTGACACTTAGCATTGAAATTAAGATGGAAATGATGAGCTTGGTGTGTGCAGAGGTGGGTAAAGTTGCCAAAAATTGTACTCAAGTAAAAGTAGCGTTACTTCAAAACAACTTACACAAGTAAAAGTAAACGTAGTTATCCAAAAGATGTACTCAAGTACAAGTAAAAAAGTATCTTTTTTTAAACAATGGTATTTTTTTCTCTCAGCACATACTTATCTATATGAACTGTTGTCATAATGATACTGTACAATAACCCATTATATAACCACATTAAGCCAAAGCAATACAAAAAAAAATTATCATTGAATTCCGGCAAAACAAAAAAAAAACAAAAAAAAGTCAGAAATGAAGCATTATTCGTCCAAAGAGCATAAGCCCTCTAGTGGAGATAATAGTTCCTAGTTTGAATAGTGAATAATTCACACACTGCCGGTGAGTTTGTGCACATTTATTTGTATTTGTATTATGTATTTCCACCTTCATGCTTCAAGCATTGCATTGCTTTTGGACGGTTCGGCGTTTCTTTCACGGTGATCGCATGATAGCCTTCTAGTTTGTGTTTTACGAGAGCCGCTGACAGGTGACAGCTGACTACTAGCGTGTTGGTTTAGCGTAGCCATTGAGTCAATCTCACAGCGAATCAGCGAGCGGTGCAGGTCACGCAATGAATCATGGGAAATGTAGTCTCGGAACAACACTGAAGTGGTGCTTTGTAATCTGTTCGCTAGTGTGAAAAAACTACATTTCCTCACGCCATTAGACGCCACTTCTACAGGCTCTATCTATCGCTCCGCACAGCCTGCCGAGAGCCCCAAGCCGTGTACGTACTGTTAGCTCCATGTGTTAATAAAGAAACAAAGTTGTCGGCCCGTTGTGTGTTCGATACCTTTGTCAACAAAAAGCTCATAACAAGACACTATGCACGACCCGTTTAAGAGACGCTGGGACTGGAGAGCTGTGAGTAGTAGGAGGCGAGGGGGTGAGATGAGCGAGAAGCAAAACTTTGCGGTCGTATGTTGCGGCAGTCCGCTATTATTTTGTTTTCTTATTGTTGCCACAATAAAGTGGAGAAAGCCATCAACGACTCATCGTCTTCTTTCCCCCCAACGCCGGATCTGCCAAAATGAACATGAAGTCTGATTATTATTTTTTTTAAACAATGTCATCAGATAGACAAAAACATAAAATTATGTGCAAATGCCTGCATCTTCAAATCATGAAAATAATAACAGCCAATGTTTTACCAATCGTGTAATATCGATGGGTCTTGTCTCCATTCCATGTCAGGTAGTCTAGGCGCACTGTTTGCATCCTGATTAGCGTCTGGCTAATCCAACATAAAATTCCAACCTCCTCTTATTCCTCCAACTCTTCAAAAACTTGGATCTCCTCCCTTGCGTTCGATCTATCGCTTATATCGCTGTTTGAATCATTGTTGGCTTTGTATGGCGGCCGTATGGAGCGCTGCCATCGCTGTTCTCGGTGTGACGTATCACTTCCGGGTTCGTCCCCTTTCAGGCTCGAACTTCGGAAACGCGATTATTTTGTCAAATATACAACATATAAATTATTTTTTCATGCTTTATTTGTTGGACAATGTTTAGTTACTTTAATTGTGACCCTATTTGGCATGTTATGAAATTACTTCATATTTGGTCTTTAAGTTAACAAATATTATTGTAACATCGGCAAGGAAGTCGCCAGCTTTTTCAGGTTTTTAATAGTTTATTTCAGAATTTGTGCAACACAATACGGCTACTGTCCGCCGTAGCCGATGCCAACAATAACATGAAAAGAGAAAGTAAAAACTCTTCTGCACCTCTCTCACTCTGTTGTCAGTGACACGGTGCCTTCAGGAACAGCATGTAAAACACAACCGCCACATTGCAACCTGATTTGTTACATTATTATTATCATTCCGATTTGAAGTTATAATTTATTTGCTTTGCTATGTGTAATTGCTATTTGTAATTGTACCAGTAGTAGTTTTTAAGGATTTAGTGTAGGTTTTTGGGCTGTGGAACGAATATGGAATTATAATGTATTCTTATGGGAAAATCTCGCTCGACATACAACCATTTCGACTTACAAACCAGGTCCTGGAACAAATTAAATTCGTATATAGAGGTACCGCTGTACCCTTTTCACTTCAATGACCCTGACTAGCATTTCTAGTTTTGTGTTTTATCTTGCGTGAGAGACGCAACAGCTATAAAGAATAAAGTTTTAATAAGCACCAAGTTGTTGGTCACACATTTTTGGACGTAATATATTGGCAATAAAAATGGCATTGCACTTTTTTTTGGTTGCCAGTATACTATTAGCGCTGGTATGATTATGACTTGAAATGATCAGACGAGCTAAAGCTAGCGATGCAAGGATAACCATGATGTTCATTTACAAGGGTTACGATAGACACCATACAAATGAAGCAGAAAGGCTCTCTGGCAAGCAAAAAAAAAAGAATCAGTTTTGAAAATTTGAAGCAAATTGCCTGCTTTCCCATAGCTTGAGACCACTGGATTGGCGCTTAATGCTGAATTTGTGGGCGACTGTTTAATAAGGAATGACTAAATTGGCAATTTTAGGACTTTTGACGTTTACCTAGGGCGGGAGTAAGTAATCCGCGGCTCTAGAGCCGCATGTGGCTCTTTAGCGCTGCCCTAGTGGCGCTCTGGAGCTTATTCAAAAATGTTTGAAAATGGAAAAAGATGCGGGAGGGAAATATAGTTTTAGTTTTAATATGTTTTTGTAGGAGGACAAACATGACACAAACATTCTTCTAATTTATTAAAATTGTAATGAAGTCGAGGTGGCATTGTACAAGAGTGGTCACATGGTGCTTCATTCTCTATAGGATGCACTGCAGGGAAAATAAACATTTACGGTATTTTCCAAACTATAAAGCGCATTGGAGTATAAGGCACACCTTCAATGAGTGGCCTATTTTAAAATCATTTTCATGCATAGGGCGCACTGCATTATAAGGCACAGTATTAGAAATAGTAGTAGCAGTAGTAGTGGTTGGCGTTGCGTTATGCATCCACAAGATAGAGCTGAGCTAATGGAACGTCATGCCATGATAAACTAATATTGATCCATATATAAGGCAAATCGGATTATAAAGCGCACTGTTGGCTTTTGAGAAAATTGAAGGCTTTCAGGTGCGCCTTATAGTGTGGAAAATACGGTAATCGTGAAGACTCATTTTGTATTGGTAGCCAAATTTGTCATTTTGACAGTCGGGTAATATAGCTAAGAGAGATACATACAGCATGTTTTTGCCTTCATTTTAAGGCTTATATAAGGCTTTTAATCTTTTGTGGCTTCAGACATATTTGTTTCTTTGCTCCAATGTGGCTCTTTCAACATTTTGGGTTGCGGACCCCTGACCTAGGAAATATCAAGTATTTTACCAATCATCCCATTGATTAATCAAATAAAAATGGATTTTGTAATGTTAAGCAACAATTCTACAAAAAAAGAAGTTGCGTGGAGGACACGTGAATGACATGTGCATCAGTCAATGGGTGAAGTTAGCTGTTGTTGGCTCAGGTTAGTCAGCCTGCGCGTTGGGATCTTGGGTGTCGGTTGGAGACATAGTAGCGTGGACAATAAAGTATTACTTGTTGCTTTTTTGGTGCTATTTGTTTAGTAAAGTAATTGAATGGTTATTCTTCACCACTTGCAGGAGCATTACAATTCGTTTTTCTAATGAGCAGCGGAGGGCAATATTAGATTAGCTAACATCCAGACATTGCCTTGTGTTTACAATAATAAATGTGCTTTTGTGGTATAAGTTCCGCCTGAAGTTGACACATTACAATTATTTTTGCTTAGTTAAGTGTGAAATAATCACATATTTTGGATATTCTGTCTTTCCTCCTGGTTTGCTGCCATACCCATCTTTTTTGACACTGAGTGGCATGTGTATTTGTAATAACGTTAATCCGGGCGTAAAAGGATTCGAGGCACAGATTTCGCTCTGACATTTTTTGTGTGCTCGAGTTATCGATGAAATGTTTTAGCCACATTGGTCTTCTTGGTTGGGTCCAGTGTTGTTTCTGGCAGCCCTTTTAAATTTTGTCTTAGTGTTTTGGACGATAATACTTATTAGTCTTAGTCATATTTTAGTCACCTTAAAATGCGTCTTTGTCTAGTTTTTATTGACGAAAACTCAAGACTAATTTCGTCTAGTTTTCATTGACGTTTATTAAGAATATTTTCATCTGTAAAATAGAAAAAAAAAAAAAAAAAAACCTAAAAAATGAATGAATACAGGTTTTCAACTATTTCGAATGAACATTGACAGACGAGTATATTTTGTAGTCTACAAGGGCAGCACCAGATTGGTGATAATATAGGACACTTGCTGTTAGCATTAGCCTAATGCTAACGTGAATGCTATGCTAACGCTACAAGTTACAGTCAGTGTGTGATGATCACTAAACACAAACCTATATAGGCTAAAGCAACATTGCATATTATCAAGCCAAGATAAGAAAACAAATCTTACCGTGTGTCCAAGCCTTGAGAGGAGAGTACTAGACATGTGCCGATTACCGTCTTTAAGGTATACCGTGGTATGAAAATGACAAGGTTTCAATACCGCAAAAATTTCCGTCATACCGTCCCTAAGGTATTACATATTTTTCGTACTATAAGTCGCACCTGAGTATAAGTCGCACCAGCCATAAAATGCCCAACGAAAAGGAAAAAAAACATATATAAGTCGCACTGGAGTATAAGTCGTATTTTGGGGGGAAATTTACTTGATAAAATCCAACACATAGAACAGATATGTCATCTTGAAAGGCAATTTAAAATTAAAATACAATAGAGAAACACATGCCGAATAAGGGGACAGTATTATAATGTTACATGATGCATGAACAACGAAATGCGAACGTGGCAGGTATGTTAACGTAATATAGCTATTAAGAGTTATTCAGATAACTATAGGATAAAGAACATGCTAAGAAGTTTACCAAACAATCAGAGTCACTCCAAAACACCAAAATAACATGTGAAATGATATTATGTGTTAATAATTTCTCATATAAATCGCTCCAGAGTATAAATCGCACCCCCAGCCAAACTATGAAAAAAACTGCGACTTATAGTCCGAAAAATACGGTAGCTACTTTCTATGTCCCAAAAACGCATAGAGAAATCTCTCGCTTGCAGCTGCAAGGCTCAACCCACCCCCACCGGTTGTTGCTCACTGTCATTTAGTCAGCTGTGCTACACGATGGCTGGAGGAGGTAAAACTCCTGAACTTTTTCCCCCATCCAAGAAAACAAAATCGCTGGTATGGGAATACTTTGGCTACAGAAAAGTTACAGATGACCGCAGCTTAGAGAAGGCGGGCCAACCGACATGTAAAACATGTTTGTGGAGGGTAGCTGCCGAGGAGGCAATACCTCCTATATAATTTAGCATTTATACAAAATTAAAGGTTAGTAAACACTGTCATGAATGTCATGTTTCCCACCAGCTATGAGAGTTAACTCCAGTGTGTTTAGTGTGTCTAGCAGTGGTAAAAAATGTGTTTTTTCTCTAGCAACTGTGTAAAATTGATACGAGTCATACACATGTGTTTTTTATGGAAAAGAATTCAATTAATTTTGTTTTGATGGTAAAAATGTTGAGCTGTGGCTGTGGATTTAGGCTCACCTAAAGGACTGCATTTATTTAGATATTCTATTGAGAATATTTGTTTGTTTTTTTTTTGTTACAAGCGAAAGATAATGGATGGATGGATTTTTAAAAATTTATTTTAGCTTAACATTATACTCATGTTTCAATTTGCTAACATGTTTTGAAAAATAAAAATCCTGTTCAATGGAAAAAATTTTTTTTTTTTTTTTAAACCCAGATATCTGAAAGTTAATTGCGATACCGTGAAACCGTGATATTTTGGCTTATGGTTATCAAACCGTCAGATTATCATACCGGCACATGCTTAGAGAGGACACTGGTGAGTTGGGGTGGGGGGCGCAGCAGGTCAAATGAGTGACACAGCCAGTCCTACGCTGCAGGGCTAACTACATAGAAAATGTAAAATTGTGAACATGCATTTTGTCCTGTTCTTGTCTCGGCGGACGAAAACTGACATTCGTCACGTTTTTAGCTCATTATTGTCTCGTCATCGTCATGAAAGAAGTGTTTGCTGACGAAATATTTTTGTTATCGTCATTGTTGACGAAAACAAAACTGGTTGCGTCAGGTGTCAGATAAAATCAGTAAGGTTGTTGCTCATGCTGTATATCAAAAACCTATTTGTACCTGTTGGAAATCAAGATTAGTTCGAATTTTATGCAATGACAGAGTGTTGAAAATTAACATTTTTTACACGTATTTGGGCCATCTCTGGTTAGATCAGTACTTCTCAAATAGTGGGGCGATGCCAGGGATGGCGCATGTGACCTCGGGGGACATACTTTTTTGCTGTACTAGAATGAAGTGTGATTGCATATCCAATCAGTAGGTGGCAGTAGCACTCTCATTTTCAGAGTGTGCGCAGTATTTTTTTTAACCAAACATGAGCTTACAGCAAAGAGCACAGGCGAAATGATGAGCTAAGACTAGGAAATATGATGAAGAGTGTGCAGCGTTTGGCTTTTGGCTTGACTTATAATACAGTGGGAGACGAGGGAAGACATTCTGTTTACTGTGTCTAAAAATGTTTGCAGCGGACAGCAGGAAGCCAAATCAATTAAGCGGCCACTTAAAGACATTAGACCGCAATCACATTGATAAGCCGCTGGATTTTTTTCAGCGAAAACGTGCCAAACATTGTCAACAATCATCCTGCTTTGTCAGTGTTACATCAATAAACCAGCGAGCACTGTTAGCATCATATAAGGTGGCCTACCAAGTTGCTCAGTGCAAAATAACCTCACACCAGCGCAAAGAAGCTGATACTGCCTACAGCAAAAATAAAAACTGTCCCTCTGTTTGGGGGGGGGGTAGTATCCATTAAAATATTTCTTGGTTCTTGGTCTGGAGTTGTAAGAGTCATTCATCTAATAAGGATTGCAATCTGTGGACCTGTGAACGCACATTTAGGTGACAAACAGAATCTTTCTTCTTTGAAAGCAAAAGGGAAGATTCTTGCAATCACAAATAAATTTTAAATCTTTAGTTGTCTTTGCAACTAGAACTGTGTTTGTTTTATGCCTTACTGGCTGCTCATCTACAAAGATGAGCTGCTGGGTTTGGTGCCACAGTGATGTGGTGGTATGGTGGCTCTTTTGCAGGTGCTCCATCTGCTACTGTTGATGATGTCATTGCTTTGTAGGCATGTGATGTAGTTTCACTCCTCAGTTTGCGCTTGATTGTGTCTACATGCACACATGAGCACACCGCCTCACACACAAACCCATACACACTCCCTCTCTTTTTCCTCGGAGATCATTTGTTTGCTTTCATTTAGAGGATCTGGCCGACACAGATGCCCGCCTTGGCAAATGCACAGACAGCCCTTTTGGCGAGTATATTAGGAAAGTTGGTGCAAAGATTCAGAGAATTATATTGTACAAAGTGGACAAACTATACAAAATGAGATTTATAGAACATGACTATTTGGATTATTGATCATTGCTTATCAGGACTGTTTTCAGGGAAATTCACAAAGGTCAATAGAAGTATAAATGTATGTTCCGATGAATAATAAATACTGTATACAGTATGCCAATGTGAACAGTGTGTAAAAATAGTAAATTAAAGCCGCCGTTATGCCATTTTTCTGTTTTGAATGTTCACTAGCAGTGGCTGCGTATGCCCAAAGTGATGTGTGCGAGTGCTGACGTCATCGGAGCGACAGCGTTCCATTCATTTGGTTGCGGAGCAATCCCTCTTTGCGTCTTTGCCTTCCGTTTTCACCGTCACTGTGTAAAGGCAAGGCCATTCCTCAACACAGTCATTGCGTCTGAAGCCTGAGTTATGCTTCTGCTTTGCGGTGACGGCGTAGCGACTACAGCGTCAATGAGCATTCGATAGTTCTGTGGCAAGGGAACGTGTTGCTCTGTAATTCACCGCCAAGCCACTAGAGGAGTGTGGCGTTGTGTTGGTACGGTTTTGGGGTTTGACTCTTGTCGACTTCCTCTAGTTTTCTTCCGGTTACACAACAATGCCAACGGAGATGGAACGCTTGAATGTGGATCTTCCGCTCATCAACATTGAACAACAAATGTTGAGCGTCGCCATATGAACGGCCTATCAGACTGGCCACAATAAAAGGCCACTCTGTAATATACAGTTGTACCACACAGCACAATGCCACAGATGTCGCAAGTTTTGAGGGAGTGTGCAATTGCATGCTGACAGCAGGAATGTCCACCAGGGCTGTTGATCATGTATTGATGTTAATTCTCTACCATAAGGCTTCTACAAAGGCGTTTCACAGAATATGGTTGTACCTCCAACCAGCCTCACAACCGTACTCCACATGTAACTAAACCTGACCAGAATCTCCACATCCAGTTCGTCTACGACCAGCCTCTCAGACAGCTGTTGAAACAATCAGTTAGCATAACCAAAGAATTTCTGAAAAACAGGAAAAGGTGACGCTTACTATTGAAATGAATATTGAAATGATAGAAAAATATGAGCGTGGTGCGCACATCCGTGAGCTGGCTCGACGATACGGCCGTAGAATGTCTACGATCTCGACGGTCCTCCTCCGACCTTCGTTCGGCAGTCTTTATAAGTTAAGGTGACGATTATTGTTGTGGTAATATCGCCATAAAAATGCCAAGTTGGTCAGGTTTTTAATCATTTCTTTCAGAACTTGTGCAACACAACACACCTACTCTCCGCCGCAGTTGACGCCAAAAACAGAATATTAAATGTAAAAGTAAAATCTCTACAGCACCTGTCACCGCCACATTAGAACCTGATTCGTTACATTATGATTATTATCATCAATATTATTATTATATTATTATTCCGATTTTTATTTCTAATTTATTTGTTTTGCTATGTGTAATTGCCATTTGTAATAATACCAGCAGGATTTATAAAGGATTTAGTGTAGGTTTTCGGGCTGTGGAATGAATGAATTAAATTATAACATATCCTTATGGGAAAATCCTGGTCTTTCGACATACGACCATTATCACTTACAAACAAGGTCCTGGAACGAATTAACTTCATATGTAGAGGTACTACTGTATAGACAAAATTCTGTCTCCTTGGTGACTTTTATGTCAGGGAATTCAGGCAAGACATTCTGAGCACTTTCACCCCTGGTTTTCTCATGTAGCCTATGGATCGAACGAGCAAAGGTGCGTGTTCGCAAAATAGAAAACACACCGAGCGTGAACGGATCCCGACTTTAACTCAAGAGTGTTGTCATAATGAAAGACTCGCCCTAGTTATTGAGACTTTGAACACACCATAAGTGGCAATGTCATTAGCTTAATGAAAGTGTCTTCTTTTATTTTCACTTTTAATGAGGAAATAAGAAAGCTTGTTTGGTTAAACACAAAACAAAATTTATAAATAAACCACTGTGTTGTAAAATGCAGATAACAAAGTAGCGGATTTGTTGAACAGCACTAAAAATTAGCAGGCGCAATATATTTAGCAAACAAACTACAGTACATGTATCTAGTATGTGTTGAATTTGCAGTAAAAGAAAACAACAACAAAATTAACTGTCAACAGAAAAAAAAACACAAAATTTCAAAGAAAATAAATATTGTAAACAGAATACTTGATTAGACTGTGTATAAGTATACAGTAGGCATGTGCCGATACGGTAAGATTCTGACTGTGTGATTACCTTACGCCAAAATATCATGGTTTCACAGTATCACGGTATTGCAATTACAGCTCTAAAATGTGTTACTTTGAGATATCTGGATTTTAAAAAAAACAAAAAAAAAAACCCCCACCTTATTGCACTGAACAGGATTTTTTTTTTACAAAACATATTACCAAATTAGAACATAAGGATAATGTTAAGATTTAAAAAAAAAAAAAAGAAAAAAAAAAAATATATATATATATATATATATATATATATATATACACACATACATACATATATATATATATATGTGTATATATATACATATATATATATAATAGGGCTGTCAAACGATAAAATTTTTTTAATCGAGTTAATTACAGCTTAAAAATTAATTAATCGTAATTAATCGCAATTAATCGCAATTCAAACCATCTATAAAATATGCCATATTTTTCTGTAAATTATATATATATTCTGTAAAATAAATTGTTGGAATGGAAAGATAAGACAAAAGATGGATATATACATTCAACATACGGTACAAAAGGACTGTAGTTGGCATTTCACTCTCCTGTCATTTAAATCTGTCTATGCTTTCCTCACTCCGAAGCGTCTACTTTTTCCAAAGCTAGACAGCTAGTGAACGACGCCTTAATAATTAGACTTCTTCCTTTTTCATCTGATTAATAAAATGGCCTCAAACCATTGTCCTCTTTAGACCGTCGTAAAACTACAAAAAAAAAAAGTACACAAGCATTGCATTAGCAACAACGTTAGCTTAGCACGCTATACAGGTTCACCAAACATAAACAAAAAGCGTCTCATACAAAAAATATAACATTTCAACATTTCAACCTAATATGTACATTCTTTACAACAACCATACTTACAGACAAACCTTGTCCAAGGATCATATAAGCACAACATTATCAGCCCGAGACGTCGTGCAGCCATAATGAACTGGAAAGAAAAAATAAACCATGTCGCAAAGCGACCACAAGAGTTCGCTGTTGGACAGCACAAAAAGTCTTGCTGTAAAACTTACCAAAAGGCAGAATACTTTCTGAGCGGGACATGTGCGTTAATTGCGTCAAATATTTTAACGTGATTAATTTTAAAAATTAATTACCGCGCGTTAACGCGATAATTTTGACAGCCCTAATATATATATATATATATATCAGATGTCGCGTTAACCGGAAATTTTCCGTTGTTGAACGGTTTTTTAAAACGCTGACGGAAAAAACTGAAGTCCGTCAGTCATTTTGACAGGTTGCAATTCACACCCCAGACCACAGGGTGGTGAGTTAGCATATTAATTAGCTATTGTCTCTCTTAATGCATGACGGCGTTGGCTATTCTGTCAAAATATTGTAGCGTAACCGGGGTCTGGCGGTGGCACCGTGATTGACACATCAACGCGAGGTTCTTATTAGCGCACCCGGTGTGCCAGCGCGTCATCCAATTGATGGACAAGATTGCCGCCTGTGTATAGACCCCAATCACATGACGTCACAACTCCGCCCCCCTGACCGGAGCCGCCATATTGTGTGTCAGCCCGTCATGTTTATACATTACCGCTACGTACATGCCTCCTATTACGGCGTGTTTTTTCTGCTCGTTAATATTAATAATCAAAATGGTGAAGGCGTGTGTGGCGGTTGGTTGCTGTAACAGAGAAGATAGACGGAGAGACTTGAAGTTCTACCGTATTCTGAGAGACGCGAAGATGAGAGCGAGATGGACTGCTGTAATTCGACAAGAAATCTGGGCACCAAACGATCACCACAGACTATGTAGTAGTCTTTTTATATCTGGTAAGATGCATTTAATATATATTTAGAAGATTTTGGGCTGACAACCACAATAAAGATAATTGTGTGATGTTGGTGATTGGGGTCTATATCGTTGCCTCCTTTTCTTTGGGGGCGGAGTTGTTGGCGGTAAGCAGAGTAAAAAGGGAGAAAAATACTACGACTTCCGTGTCTAATTTTTCGCCGCCAAGCAAGCGTTACAATATTAATTAAAAATGAATGAAAACTAAATACTATTGAATATGTCATCATTATCATTTTAAAAATTTACGTGACGGGTAAAAATAGACTATGACCGGATTTTTATGATTTATATATATATATATATATATATATATATATATATATATATATATACAGTGCCTTGCAAAAGTATTCGGCCCCCTTGAACCTTGCAACCTTTTGCCACATTTCAGGCTTCAAACATAAAGATATAAAATTTTAATTTTTTGTCAAGAATCAACAACAAGTGGGACACAATCGTGAAGTGGAACAAAATTTATTGGATAATTTAAACTTTTTTAACAAATAAAAAACTGAAAAGTGGGGCGTGCAATATTATTCGGCCCCCTTGCGTTAATACTTTGTAGCGCCACCTTTTGCTCCAATTACAGCTGCAAGTCGCTTGGGGTATGTTTCTATCAGTTTTGCACATCGAGAGACTGACATTCTTGCCCATTCTTCCTTGCAAAACAGCTCCAGCTCAGTGAGGTTGGATGGAGAGTGTTTGTGAACAGCAGTCTTCAGCTCTTTCCACAGATTCTCCATTGGATTCAGGTCTGGACTTTGACTTGGCCATTCTAACACCTGGATACGTTTATTTTTTAACCATTCCATTGTAGATTTGGCTTTATGTTTTGGATCATTGTCCTGTTGAAAGATAAATCTCCGTCCCAGTCTCAGGTCTTGTGCAGATACCAACAGGTTTTCTTCCAGAATGTTCCTGTATTTGGCTGCATCCATCTTCCCGTCAATTTTAACCATCTTCCCTGTCCCTGCTGAAGAAAAGCAGGCCCAAACCATGATGCTGCCACCACCATGTTTGACAGTGGGGATGGTGTGTTCAAGGTGATGAGCTGTGTTGCTTTTACGCCAAACATATCGTTTTGCATTGTGGCCAAAAAGTTCAATTTTGGTTTCATCTGACCAGAGCACCTTCTTCCACATGTTTGGTGTGTCTCCCAGGTGGTTTGTGGCAAACTTTAAACGAGACTTTTTATGGATATCTTTGAGAAATGGCTTTCTTCTTGCCACTCTTCCATAAAGGCCAGATTTGTGCAGTGTACGACTGATTGTTGTCCTATGGACAAACTCTCCCACCTCAGCTGTAGATCTCTGCAGTTCATTCAGAGTGATCATGGGCCTCTTGGCTGCATCTCTGATCAGTTTTCTCCTTGTTTGAGAAGAAAGTTTGGAAGGACGGCCGGCTCTTGGTAGATTTGCAGTGCTCTGATGCTCCTTCCATTTCAATATGATGGCTTGCACAGTGCTCCTTGAGATGTTTAAAGCTTGGGAAATCTTTTTGTATCCAAATCCGGCTTGAAACTTCTCCACAACAGTATCTCGGACCTGCCTGGTGTGTTCCCTGGTTTTCATAATACTCTCTGCACTTTAAACAGAACCCTGAGACTATCACAGAGCAGGTGCATTTATATGGAGACTTGATTACACACAGGTGGATTCTATTTATCATCATCGGTCATTTAGGACAACATTGGATCATTCAGAGATCCTCAATGAACTTCTGGAGTGAGTTTGCTGCACTGAAAGTAAAGGGGCCGAATAATATTGCACGCCCCACTTTTCAGTTTTTTATTTATATATATATAAATATATACTGGACTGTCTCAGGAAATTAGAATACACAATATTCTAATTTTTTGAGACAGTCCTGTGTATATATACAGGACTGTCTCAGGAAATTAGAATACACAATATTCTAATTTCCTGACTGTCTCAGGAAATTAGAATATTGTGTATTCTAATTTCCTGAGACAGTCCTGTATATATACACAGGACTGTCTCAAAAAATTAGAATATTGTGTATTCTAATTTCCTGAGACAGTCCAGTATATATATATATATATATATACAGGGCCGGAGTGGGACTCATTTTCGGCCCTGGAATTTCATGCCTCAGACCGGCCCACTCATTTAAAATTATGTCATTATGCATACACGTGTTAAGTTCAGTGTTCTCTAAAGCCGTGTACTATAATTCTGTGTATTCCAATTCAGTGCAGGTAATGGTTGTTTAACAAGGTGGCTTTATTTTAACAAGTGCAACACAACATATTTTAAACAAATTTAAAAATGGATTTAAAAAAAAACTATATTAAATGATACATTTGAAAAATAAATTAGGGCTGTCAAACGATTAAAATTTTTGATCGAGTTAATTACAGCTTAAAAATTCATCGTAATTAATCGCAATTCAAACCATCTATAAAATATGCCATATTTTTCTGTAAATTATTGTTGGAATGGAAAGATAAGACACAAGATGGATATAAACATTCAACATAAGGTACATAAGGACTGTATTTGTTTATTATAACAATAAATCAACAAGATGGCATTAACATTATTAACATTCTGTTAAAGCGATCCATGGATAGAAAGACTTGTAGTTCTTAAAAGATAAATGTTAGTACAAGTTATAGAAATTTTATAATAAAACCCCTCTTAATGTTTTCGTTTTAATAAAATTTGTAAAAATGTCAATCAAAAAATAAACTAGTAGCCCGCCATTGTTGATGTCAATAATTACTTACACAATGCTCATGGGTGCTGAAGCCTGTAAAATCAGTCGCACCCAAGCGCCAGCGGAGGGCGGCAAAACTCCATAAAACACAATTAACAAGTGGGCATGTCATTGTACTGTCATTTAAATCTGTCTGAGCACGGCATGTGCGTTAATTGCGTCAAATATTTTAACGTGATTCATTAAAAAAATTAATTACCGCCCGTTAACGCGATCATTTTGACAGCCCTAAAAAAAATGAATAAATAGGACCTTTTCTGCAACATCAAATATTAACAAAATGAGTGCTTACAGATAAAACAAACATAGCAACATAACAATATGAAAAATAAAGAATACGTATTGCACATTGTAACAACTTCTAATGATACTATTATCCATTTTCCATTTCCACTTTAAAAACGCCACGTAATTGATTATATTAATTCTAATGTTCACTCGCTGAACGACATGGCAATCCTACCTTCCAGCTCTGCACCTGTGGTGTGTTCATTATGGCTAATGCTTGCTGCTACATATCCCTTGTGAGGTGCTACAAGAAGCCAAAGTTTCCACAATTACATATTGTCGTATCACACGGTGCAAGTTGCATTTTATTCGCCATCTGGCCTTACCACTTTCGTTGTAATCCACTGTAGTTTGAGGCAGCAAGGTCGTTGCATGAAAAAAATTAGCTACTTTCGCGCATTTTGCCGATTCTTTCACGAGTGCTTTTCTCTTTTTAATTCTTATTTTTCAGCGCCACCCTTGCTCTTTTTATCCATCCGAGCACCGAGATAGCAGCTAATTTGGCTCAATACAGACTACAATTAGGGGGCGGAGCTGCATGCTGTATTTTTCGTCTGCACACGTGAGGATGAGTCTGGAAAAAAAATAATACTGTTTTTTTTTTAAGACGGCCCACAGGGACAGCGGTAACAGAATGTAAGTTATACTCAGTGACACTGTCATAAATAAATAGCAAACAAAAAATTATAACAGTGTTTTTTTAATAAAACCCTGACCGGCCCTTCTGGAATCGTCCAGAAGCTCCCAATTAGTCACTCCGGGCCTGTGTATATATATATATATATCGATATCTATATCTATATATAGATATATATATGTATATATATGTATATATATATATATATATATATATATATATATATATATATATATATATATATATATATATATATATATATATAGATATATATATATATATAGATATATATAGATATACATATAATACAATTATAATAAATGCAGTCCTTTAGCTGAGCCTAAACCTACAGCCACAGCTCAACATTATTACCATCAGAACAAAAATACTTGAATTATTTTCCAGAAAAAGCATGTGTGTATGACTCGTAATCTTGTTTACATTATACACACACTCTTTCTCAAACAGTGCCAGAGAGAAAAAAAAACACTCACTACCACTAGACACACTAAAAACGCTGGAGTTAACTCTCGTAGCTGGTGGGAAACGTTCATTACAGTGTTTACTTACCTTTAATTTTGTATAAATGCGAAATCATATTGGAGGTATTGCCTCCTCGGCAGCCACCCTCCGCAAACACGTTTTACATGTCGGTTGGCCCTCCTTCTCTAAACCGCGGCCATCTGTATTTTTCGGTAGTCGAAGTATTCCCATACCAGCGATTTTGTTTTCTTTGATGGGGGAAAAAGTTTAGCAGTTTCACCCTCCTCTAGCCATCGTGTAGCACAGCTGACTCACTGACACTGAGCAACAACAACTAGTGGGGGAGGGTCTAGCCTTGCAGCTGCAAGCGAGGGATTTCTCCATGCATTTTTGGGACTTAAAAAATAGCTAATACCGTAGTGACAGTATGACGGAAATTTTTTGCGGTTTTGAAACCTTGATGTTTTTATATACCACGGTATACCGTGGTACTGGTAATCGGCACATGTCTAGTATACAGATGTCACTAAACAGCAGCATAACTCTATATGTATCATCAATAAACAGAGGCAAAATTAACATTTAGGAGCGACAATCAACAAATTAATGCTAGACATATTCTATATGCCGATGTGTAAATGCTCAGTAGCAACAATCGCCAGCAGCACTGTTATGTAGCAAACAAATTTTATATGAATAAATGAATAGTCTATCTAAGAAGGATGAAATAAAATACCAGCAGTATTACATAGGAATGTTTTCTTGTCATCTTCAACTGACGGCGTCCAATGACAGGGACTCAGATGAGACGTGTGACGCCACAGCGTTCCCCTCCCGCCTCTCGGCCACCTCTCCCAGCACATCCTCCCCGGCGACAGTGTGGCACTGCGTGCCGCCTCTTCCATTTTGTCGTCAGAGCGCCACCCGGCCTCCCGCCCCCACGCGCACACCTCCTCTTTCTCCGCATCCGAGAGGAGCATCCTCTTCTCTCTCCTCCTCATCCTCGTCCTCTCGCCCGCCGCGCTCTCTCGCTCTCCCTCTCTCTGGTTGTCCTCAGAATGAGGTTAGCAGCTCTGTCAGCAGCGCAACATCGACACAGAAGTGGCAGAGTTACCGCAGTGGTGGGCTGTGGTTGTACCCCTGCGCGACGCTACCCCTCCTGCGCCGTCCTTCACTTTCTGTCCTCTCGGAACTAACCCCCTCTCTCCTTCCATCTCTCTAGCAGTGATGGGGAGGACCACCATGTAGAGGCGGCAGCCGTATCGCAGCAATGGGAAGCCACGCATGGAGCGGGTCCGGACTGCAGCCGTGGTGAGCCTGAGCCCCCGCACTCCCCAAGCCTCGCAACCTTCTCAGGACCTGACCACAGGGGCTGTCCGACGCTCACCTGGATGCTCCCCAGTCTGTGCTTTGCCGCCCCCCTCTACCATCCTCCCCTCCCTGCTTCTTCTGCTCTGCTGCTGAAACAGATGCTCCTATAATTGGATTTTGCCCTCCTTTTTAATATCTCCACAAGTGACATTCCCGTTTATTATCATCATTTTTTTGTCTACTTGAATTCCGTTTTGGAAACTGATCCCATCCCTATTAGCAATAACCCACCGGTTGGCATCATGGGGGACATGTCCAACAG
The DNA here is from genome assembly GCF_030265065.1 of Corythoichthys intestinalis. Taxonomy (NCBI): domain Eukaryota; kingdom Metazoa; phylum Chordata; class Actinopteri; order Syngnathiformes; family Syngnathidae; genus Corythoichthys; species Corythoichthys intestinalis. The sequence continues at coordinate 4,744,891 of NC_080403.1, read as the reverse complement.
CGATTTCTACGCCAAGAACCAAAGAAATGAGGGCGCCAACCACGCGGCAGGCTTCGGCTGCTCGCTCATGGAACTGCGCTCGCTCATGGAGCTGCGCGGCACCGAGGCGGTGGTCAAGCTTCAGGAGGACTACGGAGGCGTCGAGGGATTGTGCAAACGACTGAAAACCTCACCCACGGAAGGTAAGCCCCCCTTCCACATGCACACACACGTACATACATCTCTGTGCTTGTATCTGTGGGATGTCTTGTTGTATTGATGTCTCCATGACTCACATCCTGCTGGGTTTGAGTATGATAGCAACTGCTGTAGGAACATCCACACAAAAGAGGGAGTCCCTTTTGAAATACATTTTCTCCAGCCAGGTTACATTTTTAGTATTCACAAGACTGCTACCCCTCATTCCCGCCTGCCACCTTCATGTCATTTTCACATCAGCCAATCAGACCGTTCCTTTTTAGTAGGATGTTTGAAGGTAATGTAGAATGTGCGCAGCCCCCAAATGAAGTGAATTCAATGAATATAAAAAATCAGATGACTGCTATTTCAAAAGTTTCATTGTGTATGTTTATAAAGGGTCATAGACAAATTTCATAAAAATTGTGGCTAACATACACGCTAAGAATTGAACATTTTACATTCCTAACCATCAAACAAGTGCAAAAATAGGAATGTTGCATGTGCATATTTGTATAAAACAATAAGTGTTGTATTTTGTTCTTTCCTTTTTGCTAGAAACTAAGGCTGCAACCAACCATTATTTTTATAACTGAATAATTATGCGATTAATTAAATGATTGATCGATTGATCGGATGAATGTCACTTTTTCCATTTACCTTCACAATTTCACTTGAAGTTGTTTTAGGCATGTAAGTAACAATGAAGACAAAATGGATGAGTATTTTCTTTAAAAAAAGAAAAAGATAGAAAAAAAAAACAAGTATCAAATACTTGTTCTCCCCACTGTGAATATATAAATATATATATATATATATATGTATATATATATATATATATATATATATATATATATATATATATATATATATATTGGCAGTGTATCAAATACTTGTTCTCCCCACTGTATATATTGCAGCTTCCTGACTTAACTGAAGTCTACAATTGTACTGTTTTAGGTACATAAAACTTGTTAAAGTTTTAGTAAAGGTTCTGAGTATAAAACATTATTAAGAATTTCTCAAAAAACAAATCAGACAAAAGTCCTGTTCATTCAAATAAAAAAAAGTGCTGCTGATTGACACTTCTTTCTTTTGAGCAAAGCACTGATATAAATTGTTTCAATGACTCATTAATTTTCTTTAAACAAACTGAACAACAAAATCGAATGAGGAGGAGGCAGTCTGTAATGAATCAGCTTTCTTTATCAAAGAAATGCAATTTCAAAGCACACTCTCTTGTATGACAATTTCCAGTTTGTATAGAAGTTTGTGTTAAAAGGAGACCAAACTGTGGTTATGGTTTCTTGATATAAAGAAATGAGACTTTATTATCTAAAATTTCAAAGCACACTCTCTTGTATGACAATTTCCAGTTTGAATTGAAGTTTGTTTTGAAAGGAGACGCTAAGATGAGTTTATGGTTTTGGTTTCTTAATAACAATAAATTAAAGTGCTACGGCGCGGGGGGCAAGGAGGAACGAATTGCAGGGAAAACACAGGACGCAAGGCAGGGCGGCAGTGAACTCAAAAAGGATTTAATGTTTGTCGACTAAAAACAAAGTACAAACTAAACCAGTGTGGCTCAAACAAAAGACCAGGAATTGTAATTTACTTGGGAATATCAACACGAGGTCAAGATAATGACACACAGAAAGACAAAGACCCAATAAGAACAGAACACATGGGGAACTAAAATACAAATATGGGGTAATGAGACAATGAGACACAGGTCATTGATACAACAGGCAGCGGATTGGTCAAGACTCAAAGAGCAGGCAACAACAGGTGAAATCAATGGGTAATCACAATGACCGGACACACTAGGGCAAAATCTTAACAAAACTCAGCACAGGGTATGGCAATGTGCTTTTCCAAAACACAATACAAACACACACTCAAGACACTGATTAGCATAGTCGCTAACTAGCTTAGCGCTCCGTGCTAAGTAGTAACGTCTAATCAACAAAAAATACAAACAATACAATTGGCTTCATTTACACACCTCTGACAGGCACAGATCTAGATCTAACAACACCAAAGACAATCTAACACTCAACACGTCACAACCCAACCTGTGTGTAGCAGTGAACTCTCTCTTGCTCTAATCAATAGCACGCGCACATAACACAAACACACTCACAAACAAGGACCCAAACGGGACTACTCATAGCTGCCAGCAAAAATCGATTATCAAGTTCGTTGTCAACTAATTTATTAATCGATTTTAGCCTTATCAGAAACATAGGAACCTTGAAGGTTAAACAATTTTCTTAGCATTGGTTATTATCCATAGTCTGTTGCCAATCATATTTTGCCACAAATATCATTTGCGCTGAGTTTGAAGAATATTTCTGAAACTCTTAATCCTTAATACAATAGGGGGAAAAACATTGTTATTAGTTTAAAACTTCAACACACATAGGGTCACTTAAGAGTACATGTTAAAGAAAATACAACAATATTAATACAATAGAAGCCAGCCAGGAAGTGGTTATGTACGCTTTGAATGCTGAACTAGATAGAGGCTAGGTAAAAACGTAAAACATGCACAGTGGTACCTCAACATACGATGGCATCGACATGCAATCCTTTCAACATCCGACGTAAAATTTGACTTCTGACTTCAGATACATTTTCATACGACAATATTAGGGATTTAGCGAAGGTTTTTGGGCTGTGGAACAAATGAATGGAATTCTAATGTATTCTTATGGGAAAATTGCGCTCGACATATGACCATTTCGACTTAAAAAACAGATTCTGGGCCAAATTAAATTCATATATAGAGGTATAACTGTATCCCTCATCAGCCTCTAAATCATCGCTAGTGCTAACTCATCTCTAACTTCTGTCAAAAAATTGATACAGATGTGATCTGACTTGAGATTTTCGAGAGACAGCCAGCATGCAGCCAAATTTATGCTTTGACTTTCTTGCAAAAATGAGGCTCAACTCACTTCATAACAAACAGCAATTTATCAAACAGTAAACCATTTTAATTTGATTATTGCAACTCCCAGTTCAAGTTTATACAATAGGTACAGAGAATTACATGTTCAACATTGAAAATCACTCATCAGCCTGTTCAGTTGAATGCCAATGTAAAAAAAAGTAATTCTTCACAATTAATTTATTAGGAATTACACCATGAATTTATAAAGGTTAAGGCTTCAACGGATTAAAGGTATTCTATTTCATTTAATTTCAATGAGGAACGATTTATGATATGAGTGTGGTTATGTGTGGTCATTGAACCAATTAAATCTGTATCTCTTTTCTAATAATTTAATAAGATTCGTACAAAAATAACAGCATCAATAGGAGGCTTATTTTTTTACTGCCTTAGAGTGTACGCCTACATACTATGTTTGCAGTAGGCCCTATGGCATTGGCAAATTTGCAGTTTTTATGTTCATGTTAAAAAAATTAAGTATGCAAGCTTGTTGAAGTGAGTTTAGAAGTTTTATTTTGACACAAAGGGCTTTTCTAGTTTCTTGTGAAATAGTTGACGATTCAGCCACGAATAAATAGACTGCACTTGAAATCTTTGTTTTAATTGATTAATTTCATAAATGGAATGTGCCCACTATGACAAGTTTGTGTGTCGATGGCACGTTTACCATATTTGTGGAAGGACTAAGATGTTGATATTGCATTGATGCGTACTTTCTTACAGTATATTTAACATATTCAAGCTCATACCTGCTTTTAAAAATACCCCTCAGCATTGCCTTCATTTAAAAGCAGCCTTCAAAGGCACCTGGTTGTTGCAGGACCGTCTTAATAAACAAGATTACACAGAGAGTTGCATAACAAATGCGGTGAGTGACTCAGACAGGAGTTGCGGTGCAATGCGATACCCGCAGTGTCTCGAGCGATATTTGAAAATGAAGCTGATTTGCAAAGTGCAATAAAATTAGCATAAGTGACACATAATTTCTCACGAGCGCCCATTTTATTAGTGTACTAAACACCGGTGGAGAATTAACTGCCTGTGGGCCCGCACCAAATCAAAGACCAAAGTCATAAACACCCTGAAATAAAAGGAGGAATTGTGTAATCATTAATATGTTTCACATATCTTTTAGATATGTTATGGTCTTGTAGTACTTCATGAAGGACATATTTAAAGATGATGCGGTTTCGTCAAACCAGACCACAGCAATCCACATTTTTTCATGAGAAATCTTGAAAATTACTTTTCAAACTAATTATTGTCAAACTTTGACACTAAACACAAGGGAGTAGGTTTGCATAGGGACGTAGGGACAAAAATCTACCAACTTTTCAGGAGGCTCAAATTGTCCCCACCAACTTTTAAGCAATCTTATTTGCATTATATAATGACTTCAGTTATATAGGTCATTTACATTTTCTTCCCATGTGTTGTATGGTTAGAATTGGCCCTACCATTATTAAGTAAATTATTCTCATTATGTCTAGACTTACCCCTTTTTCTTGCTGAATGTGCCAGTCATTTTCCCCCCAACTCAAACACACGTTTGATTGGCTGATGATTAGACCCCCGCTCCCCCCCCAACCCAAACGCACACACACAACCCCTGAATATAAGTGAAAAGAAGATGAAAGAGACAACCAATTGAAGCAACGTATTACTCTTGTCGTGAAGGACAATGTAGGTTAACATGTACTTCCATGTACAGTTGTATGAAAAAGAATCGGACCTTTTGGAATTTCTCACATTTCTGCATAAAATCACCATCAAATGTGAGCTGATCTTTGTCAAAATCACACAGATGAAAAAAAAGTGTCTGCTTTAACTAAAAGCACCCAAACATTTATTGGTTTTCATATTTTAGTTAGGATAGGATGCAAACAATGACAGAAGGGGGAAAAATAAGTAAGTGAACCATCACATTTCATATTTTGTGGCCCTCCCTCCCCTTTGAAAGCAATAACTTCAACCAGAAGCTTCCTGTAGCTGCAGATCAGTCGGGCACATCGATCAGGACTAATCTTGGCCCATTCTTCTTGACAAAACTGCTGTAGTTCAGTCAGATTCCTGGGATGTCTGGCATGAATTGCTGTCTTTAAGTCATGCCACAGCATCTCAATCTCAATGGGGTTCAAGTCTGTACTTTGACTTGGCCACTCCAGATTGGTATTTTGTTCTTCTGAAACCATTCTGAAGTCGATTTAATCCTGTGTTTTGGATCATTGTCTTGTTGCGGCATCTATCCTCTTTATAGCTTCAACTGTCTGACAGACAGCCTCAGGTTTTCCTGCAAAACACCCTGATAAACGTTTGAATTCTTCTTCCATTAAAGATTCATTCTTTCATTAATAATTGCAAGTTGTCCAGGCGCTGAGGCAGCAAAACAGCCCAAAATCATTCCTACACACATGAGGTTGTGTGTTACTCCCAAACAATTCAAACTTTGGTTTCATCAGTCCACAAAATATTTTGCCAAAACTTCTGTGGGGTATCCAAGTGCCTTATTGTGAACATTAAACGAGCAGTGGCTTCCTCCATGGAGTCCTCCCATTAACATCATTCTTGGCCATAGTTTGACATATAGTTGATGTGTGCATATAGATATTGGACTGTGCCAGTGATTCCTGTAAGTCTTTAGCAGACACTCTAGGGTTCTTTTTTTTTTTTTTTTTTTTTTGACCTCTCTGAGTATTCTGCGGTGAACTCTGGGTCTCATCTTTGGAGGTCGACCACTCCTTGGGAAAAAAGCAACATGCCAAACTCTGTCCATTTGTAGACAATTTATTTGACTGTTGATTGATGAACATTCAGACTTTTGGAGATGGTTTTTTGTCCTTTCCCAGCTTTATACAATTCAACAATCCTTGATTGCAGGTCTTCAGACAGCTCTTTTGACCAAGCCAAAGTGCATATCAGACAATGCATCTCATCAAGACAATTCTTACCAGGTGTGTGTTTTATAGTGGGCAGGGCAGCTTTAAACTACTCATCAGTGAGTGGGCACACACAAGACTTAAATTGGTTTCAATTGCTCTTTAAGTCTCCTTAGCCAAAGGGTTCACTCACTTATTTCCCCCCGTCTAGGTGGTTTTAGTAAAAACAGACACTGTTTCTTCATCTGTGTGATTTTGACAAAGATCAGATCACATTTGATGGTGATTTTATGCAGAAATGTGAGAAATTCCAAAAGGTTCCTGATACTTTTTGATACAACTGTATAGGTTAAGTAGTATCTCCTGCTGCCCCCACCCGCCCAAAAAAACAAAAAACAACCACTGTAAATTTCGTTTATATGAAGCAAGGGGGAATTCCCCCATCTTGAAAAATGACTTTCTCCCATGAAAAGAATTAAAATTTTTATTTCATTTTTTAGTAGGAAATGCATCAGCATATTCGTGTGAAATGTAGCGATGTCCCCCGTTCACCTAATCTGTTTTGTTTTATTAATGTCCTGTCCCTAACAAAAATTATACATGCAGGTTCTGCTGTTATAGCATCTCTACCATTGTTGAGACCAAACCTATGCCCTTGACAACACACTGCTCACCAGAGGGCATTAGCAAAAAAAAAAAAAAAAAAAAAAAAAAAAATTAGAAATCAGCATTGCAATTTGGCTAGTCGCCTAAAAATGTACTTAAGTAAGAGTAGTGTTACTTCAAAATAATATTACTCACGTAAAAGTATAAGTGGTACTCATCCATAAAATGTAGTTAAGTAAAAAAAAAAAAAAACTAGCGCAATGAGTAACATTGTGAGTAACTGCTTATGATGTTAGATTTTTTTTTTTTTTTTTCACAAAGGTATTGACAATTGAACTGTTTTTATTATACTTGAAGAATAAGAGGTTTATAACCAATTACATAACCGCATAAAGCTAAAGGGGGAAAAATCCTTGAATTCCAGTGAGAGAAAAAAAACAGCATGAGTGCCCTCTAGTGGAAAAAAAAAATCGTATCATGAAACTTAAAAGGATCATATCTTTGCTTTTCCGTGGACAATCTGTGCCAAATAAAAACTGGTTCTAGAAGTTAAAATCCTTGCTTTCGAGTCATGTTGACGGCAGCGCTCTATGTCAACATTTTCATTTTTTACGATGCTTTAAAGACGCCATGTGATTGAACAGGCCGGCGTGATCCTAGAATAGCGAGCTTGAGTCTGATTGGTAGAATGCAGTCACATGATTATTGTTGCGACGTCTCATTGGTGAAATTCCATTGTTGGCGAATCTGGCAAAATAAAAAATCTAATATGATATGTATAAAATTTGAATAATTTGAATTTGAAACTAGTGTAGCCAAAAGTAGCGTAGTAAGAGTAGTGTTTCTTCTTCACAAATCTACTCAAGTAAAAGTGAAAAGTATGGCTTAGTAAAACTACTCTTAGAGGTACATTTCCTCAAAAAGTTACTTAAGTAATTGTAATGGAGTACATGTAACGCGTTACTACACAACTCTGCTGAGGACAAACCCTGGAATTGATTGCAATTTCTTGTCAATGGGTGAAAATGGTGCTGGGATGTGTTTTGGGGTGGTCAGGCAGGGCAGCACCCCAAAAAAAGTAAGTTTTTTATCAGCAAATACTTTTTCTTTTAATGCTAAGTGTAGGATGTGCATTTTCTTAAAACATATTAAACAAACACAAAACATATGTGGCATTTTATTTAAAAAAGAAAATAATAATAATAATAATAATAAACTATAACAATAATAATAATAATAAATATATATATATATTTTTTAAATCGTCTCGCCCACCCGGGCGGTATGGTCTCTCCTTTCAAGCTCGGGTCCTCTACCAGAGGCCTGGGAGCTTGAGGGTCCTGCGCAGGATCTTAGCTGTCACTAGGATTCTTCTGAATGGAGACGTCGGACGTTGTTCCTGGTATCTGTTGGAGCCATGAACCCAGCTTGGAGGTTACTGCCCCTAGTGTCCCGATCACAACTGGCACCACTCTTGCCTTCACTCCCCACATTTTCTCCAACTCTTCCTTCAACTAGTCCTCAGCCTATATATGTATACTGTATATATATATATATATATATATATATATATATATATATATATATAAATATATATTGATTGATTTATATATTATATATATTGACCTACAATGATATATAAAAGAAATGACATGACTGCAGTGTGTATTCACCACTTTATTGTTTCTTAAAGGATATGGCTACTTTTGTGCATATAGTAAAATTGTAGCCAGTAACTAAGTTGTGGAGAAAGAACTTGACGTGTTACAGAAAAAAGGAGATCAGTTTTGTATTCTGGACCCAAAAATATGACAAGAACAGTGTTCAGACTAAAAACAACAAATGTTATATTCTTCAATTTGTTGGCCAGTGTAATAAACATAGCAACTCAAGCAAGCCAGACATGAGCGACCATTTGTGAACTCGAATTTGGCATGGATGAAGGAGTTTGAGCAAACATTTTTTTAAATGATTTAATATACTACTGTATGATCACAACGACCCACTATAGACTCTTAAACACCTGAAAGCATCCATTTTCCCAACTCCTGCAAAAAGTGGAATATTACTGATGAATAAATTATGTTTATCATAACCATACTTTTTCATTTAGGATTATACAATTGCAAATCATTCATAACGATAATGGTAATAAAGTAACGCAATATGTAAATGGCCTTTACATTATTCAATATGTCTCTGATGAACTGCATGACTTAGTGCAGATGTATGTGATTAGCAAGATTTCCAGCAACATGTTTTTTCTTCTATGCTGCGCTAAACTAGGATAACGTCATGTTTCCATAACATGTTTATAGTCGTCTTCATTGGATGCATGGTTTTGGGAACGATGCTAACAAGCGGGATGCCAGCCTTTTCCCTGTGAGAATAATTAATTGATGGAATGCATTATTCCATGGCTTTGCATGGAAAGCGCTACCATTTGCATTAGTGATCCCAGGTGATGCATGTTTATGCTGTATCGGTCGGCTCAGTGTGGCTGCGTTGCACAACATATGTTACATGAGAAATATAATAATGCTAATTATCTGTGAAGGCATTGCTTTCCGGTCAACTGTGTGTGTGTGTGTGTGTGTGTGTGTTTGTGTGCTTGTGTGCTTGCACCCTGGTAGTAGAAAGGAGGCCGTGTGTCCTCATTAGAATACTCGTAAATAGGGGCAAGGTTTTGCCTGTGGAACTTAGATTCTTAAATGAATATTTTTAGAACATGGAGAATGTAGTATTTTCTTTCTGGGTTCCAGGTTAAAACTGCAAAGGTTACATTGATTGCACAGAGTGAGTTATCTTTTTTTGTTGTTTCTATCCCTAAGATATGTTTTAGGACCAGAGGTGGATGAAGTCACTCACTTTTTTTAATTAAAAAAAATTTTTTTTAGTAATGTAAAAGTACAGATACAGGGGCAAGCAAATTACTTAAATAAAAGTATGAGTATCTAAGAAAAAAAAATCTGGTGTAAAAGTACAAAAGTACTTGCTTTTCTAAGAAAAAATTACTCGTATAATTAAAAAAAAAAAATTACATTACAAATATAAAGTAAAAGTATTTTCTCCAGATGCAAAAAGTGAGGAGCAGAAGTATTTGCACCCCTTGTGATTCTGTTCACCCACTTAGAAAATAGGTACAGATCTGAAATTTCAATCATAGATGCATGTCCACTTATAGAAACATAATTAAAAAAAACTCACATTGTATGTTTTTTAAAATAATTTATTTGTAATTTACTGGGATTCATAAGTATTTTGTAATATTTAGTGCAGAAGCATTTGTTTGCAATTACAAAGGTCAGACGGTTTGTGAAGTTCTTTACCACACTATCACATATGGAAACAGGGATTTTGGCCCATTCCTCTGCACAAATCTTCTCTAGATCTGTCAGGTTTCGGAGCTGTTCGTTAAGAAAGTTTCAGCTCCATCTCAAGATTTTCTATTGGATTGAGGTCTGGAGACTGGCTAGGTCCCTCCAGAACCTTGATATGCAATTTACGCAGCCACTCCACTCCTTGGTCAGCTTGGCTGTGTGCTTTGGATCATTGTCATGTTGGAAGATCCAGCCACGACTCATCTTCAAGTCTCTGACTGAGGGAAGGAGGTTGTGGCTCAAAATTTGACGATACATTTCACCATTCATCCTCTGCTTTATACAGTAGTCGTCCTGTTGCCTTTGCCAAAAAGCAGCCCCAAAGCATGAAGTTTCCACCCCCATACATCACATTGCGGATGGTGTTCTTGGAATTGTACTTATCCTTCTTTTTCCTCCGCACACGACGAGTTTGCACCAAAAAGTTCTACTTTGGTGTCATCTGACCACATGACCTTCTGCCATGACCCCTCTGCATCATTTAGATCAGGGGTGCCCAAGTTTGGTCCTCGAGAGCCCCTATCCAGCTTTTTTTCCATGCCTCCCTCCTTGAACACACCTGAATCAAATGATCAGCTCATCAGCAAGCTCTGCAGGAGCCTGATAATGATCAAATAGATAGATGGTCAAACGTCAAACTGGCAAACGTCAGATGGGCCTTTACATGTACTGGCTCAACAGGGGAGCCTTCTGAGCAATGCCGTAGCCTTTGAAACGGTGCATCCAGCTCTCTTCAGGTCATTGACCAGCTCCTGCCATGTAGTTCTAGGCCTAGCCCTCACTTTTCTCATCATGACTGGTGGCCCACGAGGAGAGATTTTACATGGATCCCCAGTCCTAGGTAGATTATCAGTCATGTTTAGCTTTTTCAATTTTCCAACAATTGCTGCAACTGTTGATTTAATCTCAGCAAGTTGCTTTCCAATTATCCCATAGCCTTTTCCAGCTTTGTGAAGCTCAACATTTTTTTTGCCGGTGTCTATCGAAAGCTCTCTGGTCTTGCCCATGGTTGCAGTAGGATTATGACTGACTGTGGGGTGCACAGGTGACAGTATTGAGCTCACCCCGGTGGTGGGTGGGTGGTTACTCATGGGGTAAAGATGGAATTTTTCTAAGGTAGACTGACAACTCGTTGTCAGTGTCATAATTATTGCTGATTCTCAGGTGTACAAATACGTATGAACCCCAGTAAATTAAAAGTAAATTATTTTAAAAAATCATACAAAGTGATTTCTGTTTTTATTTAAAAAAATTTTTTTTTATTATGTCTCTATGAGTGGAAATGCATCTATCATGGAAATTTCAGACCTCTACTTATTTTCTAAGTGGGTGAATTAGCAAAATCACAAGGGGTACAAATATTTCTGCTCCTCACTGTATGTATAGTGAGCTGATATTCAAAGAAAGAACCAGAAAATTAATTGACTGCTCAATTTTATTTAAAACTATGCAGCATGAAAAAAAAAAAGCAATAAAATTGACTGCACTGAACAGAAGCTTAACAAGCTAAAAACAAATTTCCAGAACTAAACTAAATAATATCTGCTGGCAAAGTGATGAATGAAAGGCTTAGTGGCGGATTGCAAGCAAGTTTCAGGTGCATTCCCCTATCTACTGTACAAGAGTGTGCAGCACCTATCGGAAGGCACTCTGCTCTCGCTGTTGGTTTCATGCTTGTACTTGTGTCGCTGCCTCTAGTGCTCAGTTAGTATAGTTGCACAGAGCTTATTGATTGCGCCGGGGGCATGTAAATGAAGGGAAAAGAAAACAACAACAAAATGAACATGTAGCTCAGATGACAATTTGAAAAGCAGTGGAGTAAAAGTACAGACCTGTCCTATAAAATGTAGTGAAGTAAAAAGTACCGGTAACACTTTATAATAACTATCCGTTTTACTAGTTAATAGATCATTAGTAAACTGTTGATAAATGATTTATTGTTGATTTGTGAAGTATTTGTTAACAGTTTGTTAAGCATTTACAGGGTTTTCTTAACCTGAAACACAGTTTGCGTAGAAACGTTTCAAGTTTTTGTGTGTAACGTTTGGCATTTCTATCTTTTCAGGTTAAGAAATGCCGTTCACTTCAAAAGAAGAGGCATTTTGGTAACGCATTTTGCAGGCAGCGCTCATGTTGCACATTTATGAAAATTTGCCATAGAATATTTGTACTTTTCCATGTATATTTAACCAATAAAACTTATGACCTTTAACATAAAGTGTCTATAGTTTAAGATCCATCAACTAGCATGGGCATTTAGAATGAGGTCAACCATATTGGAACACCATGTAAATGCTTAACAAACTGTTAACAAATACTTCACAAATCAACAATAAATCATTTATCAACCGTTCACTAATGATCTGTTAACTAGTAAAACGGATTGTTATTATAAAGTGTTACCAAAGTACCACTTCATTTTGTACAAATAGTACAGGCCAAAAAGACACACCTTCTCATTCGTGCTTTTTATTTATTTTCATGACAATTTACATTGTAAATTCTCACTGAAGGTAAGAAAACTACGACTGAACATGTGTGGAATTATATACTTAGCAAAAAAAAAAGTTTAACTAAAATGTGTATAATATTCTAATATCTTTAAAGTAACCACACTTTTCTCTGATTACTTTTTTGCACACTCTTGCCATTCTCTTGATAATCTTCAAGCGGGAGTCAACTAAAATTGTTTTTGACTTCAAAGGTATGCCTTTTCAGGGTTGATTAGTGGAATTAATTGCTTTATGAATGGGAATTTCCTATGATTTGCATTGAATGAGGTGTGTCCAAACATTTAGTACTTTTACTTGGTTGCATTCCACCACTGCTGACGGAGGAATGACGCGTTGCGAGTATTTGATGATGTACATATGGGCTTGTGATAGGTTTAAAAGGAAAAGACAACAAATAGGAAAAATGAACTTAATAAACAATCAATCAAAGTCTTTATGTACCGTATACAAAGTGCAAATTTATTACATCTTTGCAAATTGAGAAAATAATCTTCACAAAAAAATTACACTACTTATGAGCGAAGCCAGTGTACACAGCCACGCCAACATGACACGAACAGAGGAATATAGAAGCTTAAAAAAAAATTATTATAGTTGCCGTACCTGTTCAATCTGTTGTTGTCTTGACACAAACAAATCGTTGAGTTAACATGCACTCTTTTATACCAATAAAAACAGGCACCTCTTTGGCTCTTTGGACAATATTTTTTGTTGTTAGGACTGACAGTATGTTCGTTTGTTTTTTGTGTAAATATACAGAAACGATTTAGCAAAGAGCCCAATTTTCTTTATTTAAAATCCATTGCATGTAATGATTTTGTGGTTTCTTGCACTTGACATGCCGATGGAATCAGGATGTGTTTGTTCACATCATCAGTTGCCATATAGGTGAGCGAAGGGTGAAGAAGCTAGTGTTCCCCTCAGGCAGACAGCAGGTGAATAAGTCATGCAGGGGCCAGATGGGATGTCAGTGAGTTTACAGCTCACTTTCACAGATGCTCCGACAGGATGCTTCACATGCGATGAGCCCCACTCTTCGTGACTTGTGTAAAGAGAAAGGGCGCTTACTGCGTTTGCTGACAGTACACATTCAACTCTTGAAGGCCGCATTGTCTCCACCAGGCGAATGAATCTCTGATGTAGTGAGAACATGATGGGAGGTGGGAACTACAGGATTACCTACCAGAATCTAGATGTAAATAATAGAAGGGGAAACAATCTTAACTTGCACCATGAATATGAATCAGTTCCTTGCAACGACATTAAAATTATTGAGCTGGACTATGCAGTCTTCATGGTTAGTATTGTTTATTCATTCATTCATTCAATTTCCATGCCGCTTATTCCTCACGAGGGTCGCGGAGGTGCTGGAGCCTATCCCAGCTAACTTCGGGCAGTAGGCAGGGGACACCCTGAATTGGTTGCCAGCCAATCTCAGGGCACAAGGAGACACACAACCATTCACGCACACACTCACACCTACGGACAATTTTAGAGTGTTCAATCAGCCTACCATGCATGTTTTTTTTGGGATGTGGGAGGAAACCGGAGTTCCCGGAGGAAACCCACGCAGGCACGGGGAGAACATGCAAACTCCACACAGGAAGGCCGAAGCCCGGGATTGAACCCTTGATCTCAGAACTGTGAGGCAGACGTGCTAACCACTCAGCCACCGTGCCGCCTAGTATTGTTTAATTGAAAAAAAAAAAAAAAAAAAAAAACGCACACATGAGTTATTAATCTGCTCATGAACTGACATCAAAGGTTGTACAGACATGGACTTTTTAAATGTGAGTGACCCCAACATTCCTGTAAAGAAAAACTCTTTTTTTGTGACATTTAAGAAGACCAACTCAGATAATACCTGTCAAAACTACCATTGCACTGGCAAACCCTTCTCATCATTTCTTCTATGTACAACTTGAGACACATACAAGAAACTAAACACGAGAGCTCTTCCTCTACTTGTGCCAGGAACACTTAAGGTTGCTTCTTTATTGGCTAGCTCTGCATGGTTTGCCCAAACTCAGCATTGACCATAGAAAATGAACTGTGTAACTGTATATACTGAGAAGATCTACATTTGTTGACCCCTTTTTGAGCTGATTGTGACAGAAAATTCACACGACCCACACCACTGTGTAAATACTTATTCTGAAACCGCATAGGAGGAGGCATTCCTGGTGGCAGTGAGCATTTAGTGGCAAACGTCCTCTAGTAGAGGTGCTGGCTTCTTCATAGCATTCTGTTCGGTAGACGGAAACACATGCGTCATGGCCGATGAAACTTTGGTAAATGTACTTTCTTGGAAGTTTGGGACACTCCAAGAATGGGTCTCATGCCTCCAATGATTAAGCTAAACGAGATCTCCATGTACATTTGTATGGAATTGTAGTTCACAACAACAACAAAAAACGAATCAGTTCTCGCAGATACTAGTAAAGCTATTTACAAGGCTATAGTAGTATGAAAAAGTATCTGAAACTTTTGGAATTTCTCACATATTTGCATAAATTAACCATCAAATGTGATCTGATCTTTGTCAAAATTACTCAGATGAAAAAACAGTGTGTGCTTTAACTAAAACCACCCAAGCATTTATTGGTTTTCATATTTTAATGAGGATAGTATACAAACAATGACAGAAGAGGAAAAATAAGTAAGTGAACCATCGCATTTAATATTTTGTGCCCCCCCCCACCCCCTTGGCAGCAATAACTTCAAACTGACAGTTACTGTAACTGCAGATGAGTCTGGCACATCGATCAGGACTAATTTTGGCCCATTCTTTTCTACAAAACTCCTGTAGTTCAGTAGGATTCCTGGGATGTCTGGCATGAATCACTGTCTTTAGGTCATGCCATAGCATTTCAATGGGGTTCAAGTCTGGACTTTGACTTGGCCACTCCAGAACGTGTATTTTGTTCTTCTGAAACCAAGTTGATTTACTTCTTTGTTTTGGATCATTGTCTTATTGCAGCATCCATCCTCTTTTTAGCTTCAACTGTCTGACAGACGGCCTCAGGTTTTCCTGCAGAACATCCTGATAAACTTTTGAATTCATTCTTCCATTAATAATTGTAAGTTGTCCAGGCCCTGAGGCAGGATACAGCCCCAAATCATGATGCTCCCTCCACCATGCTTCACGGTGGGGATGAGGTGTTGATGTTGGTGAGCTGTTCCATTTTTTCCCCCACACATGATGTTGTGTGTTACTCCAAAACAATTCAGCTTTGGTTTCATCAGTCAACAAAATATTTTGCCAAAGCTTCTGTGGAGTGTCCAAGTGCCTTTTTCCGAACATTAAACGAGCAACAATGTTTTTTTAGACAGCAGTGGCTTCCTCCGTGGAGTCCTTCCATGAACATCTTGGACATAATGTTACATATATTGATTTGTGCACAGAGATATTGGACTGTACCCTGATTTCTGTAACTCTTTAGCAGACAATCTTGGCATCTTTTTTACCTCTCTGAGTATTCTGCGCTGAACTGTTGGTGTCATGTTTGGTAGACGGCTACTCTTTGGGAGAGAAGCAACAGTGCCATACTCTCTCCATTTGTAAACAACTTCTCTGAATGTCG
Organism: Corythoichthys intestinalis; assembly: GCF_030265065.1. NCBI lineage: Eukaryota > Metazoa > Chordata > Actinopteri > Syngnathiformes > Syngnathidae > Corythoichthys > Corythoichthys intestinalis. The sequence continues at coordinate 4,728,799 of NC_080403.1, read as the reverse complement.
ATTGATGAACATCCAGACTTTCAGAGATGGTTTTGTATCTTTTCCCAGCTATATACAAATCAGCAATCCTTAATCGCAGGTCTTAAGACAGCTATTTTGACCGAGCAATGATGCATATCAGACAATGCTTCTCATCAAGACAATACTGACCAGATGTGTGTTTTATAGTAGGCAGGGCAGCTTTAAACCACTCATCAGTGATTGGGCACACACCTGACTTAAAATGTTTGGTAAAAATTGGTTTCAATTGCTCTTTAATACCCCTTTCCCACTGGCCAAAAAACCCATCTCAACCCACTAACAATCAGCTTTTGGTGGCAGTGGGAAAGGTGCAGCGACCCGCCTCGACCCGTGTCAATCAACCTGCCATGCGACCCGCGTTAAAATCACCTCGGCTCTGATCGTCATGCAGTGCGAAAGCAAAACCCCGGGTCAACAGTCAACACCCTAATCTACGTGGTGACGTAGGCTCTTACATGATGTGTCATAACAACGTGCCAGTCGCCTCCCATTATGTCGATGCTCACAACAAAGCTAGTAGAAGAAGAATGAGCCAGTAGCGCACCACATTAAACAACATGTCCCAGCATTGGAAAGATGATGAGTCTGCCAGCTCCTTTCCATCCGTGGAGAAAGGAGGCTTCCATTCTGCATTGTTTACTTCCTTGAACTGAATGAATTCAGTCCCACTTGTCGACGCGCATCTTAGCGTGGTGACGTCACGTAACCTTACGCACGGCTGAGGAGGGATGGGGGGTTAGACGGGTGGAAAAAAAAAAAAAAAAGACACGGCTTTTTTTTTGTCAACGGGAAAGGTGCCAAATGCCAATTGTTAGTGGGTTGCATCGGCTTGGAAAAAACGCGCGTTGACCCACTAGTTTCAGTGGGAAAGGGGCATAAGTCTCCTTAGGCAGAGGGTTCACTTAATTATTTTCCTCTATTCTGTCATCGTTTGCATGCTATCCTCATTAAAATATGAAAACCTAGAAATGTTTTGGTGGTTGTAGTTAAAACAGACACTGTATTTTCATCTTTGTGATTTTGACAAAGATCAGATCAAATTTGATGGTGATTTTATGCGGAAATGTGGTCCCTGCAATTCCTTAAAATAAGACTTGCGGTTTTCTTGTGGAACAATTGGAATCGATTGAGAGTCAGGCAAGTCCTAGCGGAGACAAAGCGGCTCCCAGCCGGATTAAACGGCGACTCGCAGAAGGGGTGTTTATTTAGTTCACAGTACGGTGTTTAAAATTGCCAAGTGCCCAAGAACAAATTTTATTTTGAAACGGTGCCCAAATATTCTACATGGCGAAATGTGCTACCATATCCCAGGGTGCTTACGCACGCATGTGCACATCAGTTATAAGCAGCGAGGGTACTTATTATTTTTGTTTTGATTGGGTCTTTTTCTTAACTTTCCATTGCCTCAAAATACTTTTGGCGTGTTTTCCTCTGAGAGCTTTTAAGCATTGTGTTTTCTTGTGATAGCTTTAAAGCAGAGTGTTTAGTGTTGACCACATTAGTCGCGTAGTGTTTTTAAACACCCCTTATTGGATTATTAAGTTTAAGTATTTTCTTAAGGCATTTTTTTAATACGTTCTTCCTGTATGCATCTAAACAATACAAGCTGAAAGCGCACGGTACTACTTAGGGTGTCAAATTTGCCATTGGTAAGACGTTTCGCCTGTGTAGGATATTTTGGCAGAGCAACAGTATTAACAAGGAACATTTGTAACAAAGAATATGCTGTGGCAGCATAGAAAAAAAATCTTAAATAGCATTATTATGTGATTTAGAATCATATTTTGAGGCGCTTCGACTATATACAACAATTTGGCAAAACGCAGATGACGAGAAATTAGTCTTTTAATCTGCCGTTTATCCCCGCCTGTCATTATAGCACTCTAGCATCCCCAGTTGGAGTATGAAGTCGGAAGGGTCACGATTTCAGCTGATTTAGAATTCAGCCAATTGAGGAGGACAATTTAGATCGAGGAAAGTTGACACAGAGAGCATCAAAATGTCATTGTTTCAATCTCTCTACTTCAATATTTTTACAGGATATCCTTTTTATCTAAGTATTTTTCCCCGATTGCTAAATAAATGGTATGGTCTTGACTAATAACAGTCTTGTGCTAAATGGCATTATGACATTTTAAAAATGCATTTATTCAGTACGACAGGGCAAAATTATTGCGTAATGGTCAAAACTGTTGACTTCGTGCCCCTCCCGAACGATATTTTATGCCACCGGAGTTAGTCAGGCTTTTGTAATTTCCCTGCCCCGGCTTCAGAGAAAGAGGAAAGAGCGTAAACAAAGTAGGAGGCATGACAGCTAGCTGACATGCTAACCCGAACCAAGCGGCGTTTCCAAGTTTTTTCTGTGGCGGGCAGGCAGTGCTCGTCGCCGGGTGAGAGAAGGGGAAATGCCGAAAATGACAAATCACACAAAGGTACCCCACCTCATGTCACACACGGTGGCGGGGTTGATTGTCTACACCGATCGGCCAGCCCACGGCGGCAGGCAGGAAGGCACTGCTTTTCGCCGGGGAGAGAAGGGAAACGCCAAAAATGACAAATTACACAAAATTACCCCAACTCATGTCACACATGGCGGCGGGGTTGATTGTCTCCACCGATCGGCCAGCCCACAGCCTTTTGAAAATCCAAAAAGCCTCACACACCTCTCCCTGGTGCAGCAACAAAAGCCTGCAGCACATTGGGGTGGCGTGACACAAAAAATAAACAAATTAATCCGCAAAATCAGTTGATTCTGCAGTCCATATGCATGCTATAAAGCAATGGCTGTGTTATGAGATGCTGACCCGGATGACGTCACATTCGCATTCTTCCTCAACCCAAGACTGGAGCCAGAAGTCACTCATTTTCATGGCGCGGGATTAAAAAAATTAAATAGATAAAATGATCGCTCCACACACATCCAAGCAGTCCATTTCATTCAGGAGCATGAAATATCACGTGAAATATGAAATAAACATGTTTTTTTGCTGTTGTAGGCACTTCAATGTTTCAATGGGAACACACCTGCTGCTTCATTGTTCTATGTTTCAAGCTCTACGCATGATGTTCTACGGTTGCTTTGCCCCTGCTGCTCAGATCCACGTCACAACGGCAAAGTGTGCAGAAACCGTGGAATGAGTCTCGACTGCTTTTGGTGAAGAAATTGTGCTCTTTCGTCAATTCAACGTTAAAAGATGTCCGTCGATCTGGCATGTTTGTTGTAAATCTTGGCGAGGAAATGATGTTGTCTGATAGCCACACATGAAGCTTTGTTTACATTTTATTGAACCAATGTCATAGGACATTTTTAACTGAAGCCACTCTTGGCCAATCACAGACCAGTTGTGAATACCAAAGCAGTGGTGGCAAAATGGAGTAAACTACATGGTGTCAAGGAGACGATGTTTTCCTTTACTGGCCAAAATGGAGGAAACTAATCCCATTCCTCATCAATTTGGTACATACTACGTATGGTCGATGTAAAAACCAAAAAAAAGTTTAGTTGCGAGAAACAAAGCAAAGTAAAACATGCTAGAGAATAAAGCCGTCCCTCATGGCAATACAGTTTCTGATTTTAATCTGCACACTATAATTTGATAACTCCTCATTACACCTTCCACCTGCCCTTTCTCTTGACTTCTCTGCTCCCTTTTATTTTTATCTCTTTTTCGCGCCTCTGCTCCCATTTCTATTTCCATTTGCTGGTTCGGTCGCCTATCCCAGCGGGCTGCTGCTGTGCAGCGTAGCCTAAATATACCTGCTCCACATCTATAACCTTTATCGTCTGTCCTCTACACATCCTTCTTTTGCTCAGTAACAAGGCTGGGAAAGTAGTATGTGATTTTAAAGGTTGAAATCAGACACTCTTTCTAAATGTATTTATTTTTTAGAGAATACATTGATGATCCATTCCAGCAATGATACAAGCTTGATAGGAGCCAAGTGTGTTTACAGCGAACCCCGCAGGGACATGGCCCTGTGTTGCTATTGCTGGTAGCAATGACAGTGGTCATTGGCAGTCGGATATATCGTCCTTTCCTCCTGGGAGAAGGTTGTAGTGTAAACAGGCCACTCGTGTTGCTTATAATCATACGATCCATGCACCTCTGCACACACCAACACTATTTATCACCAATTAGTTACTGTATTTAACTGTATCCATTTCTCATTCCATAATGATGAAGGGGTTTATTTCAACCTGGTTGGTGGACAATTAAGGCAACAAACAAAAAGTAAAGACAGTCTTAAAGATCTGAAATCAGTAGTTTGTAACTGATTGATATTCCGATTGTCAATCATGTGTTGTCATACAGTGGTATCTCGACATACGATTGCATCGACATATAAATCTTTCGACAGCCGACGTAAAATTTAACTCATAATTTATCTCGACATATGAAGACATGCTCGAATACAGTGGTACTTCGACATACGATTGCATCGACATATGATCCTTTTGACAGCCGACGTAAAATTTGGCTTGCAATTCATCTCGACATATGAAGATGCTCGAAATACGACCATTTATGACAGCATCGCAATTTCATTGTTTTCCCGCAAGATGGATGACGGTGGATTTTTCTTGTGAGAGAAATCAACATGGTTCTCAATTAGGTTAGTGCTGGTGGTGAAAAAAGGAAAAAGGTGACACTAACCATTGACATGAAAAGGGAAATGATAGAAAAATATGTGTGGTGTGCACTTCAGTGAACTGGCTCGACAATTCGGCCGGACTATGTCTTCAATCTCGAGGATGACTCTCATCATTATTATTATTTTTGTAACATCGGCAGAGAAGTCACCAGCTTCGTCAGGTTTTTAATCATTTATTTCAGAACTTGCATTCACAACATGCCTCCTGTCCCCAGTAGCTGACGCCCAACAACAGAACACGGAAGAGTGAAAATAAAAACTGTAATACACTCTAGCACTTTGTCGTCAGTCATTCAGGAGCAGCATGCAAAACACAACTGCCACATTATAACCCAATTCGTTACAGTGTTGTTTTTGGCAGCCATTTTAATTTTCGTTTTAGTCTTAGTCTTTGTGACGAAAATACTTACTAGTCTTAGTCATATTTAAGTCATTTCAAAATGTTTTTGTCTTCATCTAGTTTTATTCAATGAAGACTCAGGCAAATTTCGTTTAGTTTTAGTCGCCAATTCTCAAAATGTTTTCGTCTGTAAACTTCAAAACTTTGAGTCATGAATAAATAAATAAATAAAAGGTTTCTAACAATTTCAAATGAACATGACAGACGACCACATAAATGTAGAGTCTACAAGGACATCATTTTCATGATGATAATAAACACTCAGCAGGAAAACAGCACATTATTTACAATTAATTAAACGCACCCGAACGCCACGAACTGTATGTAAAATGTTTTTATTTTTATTTTTATTTTTATTTTTTTTATTTTTAAACCTGTCCTGTTCTGCTGTTTGACACAGAGATTGGAAGTCTAAGTGTCCGGTTTGTCTGAACAGTTTTAATGTTTCACATTGAGAGTATGACATACTCCCATTGTGATCATTCAAGATACCTTGTTTATTATGACAAAGCAGCGAACAGGAAGGGGTTATGGGGGAACAGAAGAACAGAAATGAAACACAAACAACAACAAGAAATACATTGAACGCCTACACTAACTATGAAAATGTTGGTGCTATCGTCAGCTAGTATTTCCGGTTGACACCATGTGGGGGGCCTGTTGACCAGAGAAAGAAGGAAAGGGGGATGGGGGTGTCTATAGGATATGTGATTGGGAGGGGTGGAGTGAACACAAATCAGGTCTGTTATCTAGAAACCAGTAATCTTGTGAATCCCTTGTGAGTGTAAGCCCGTCGGCAACCGACCCTACGCCGCCCCATCGCCAATCCCAGCACCGGGGCCCCCCACCCGAGCGCGCCCAATAAACCAAACACGCGACAGCTGACAGGAGGGCAGCGGCAGCCGCCGCTCTCCGGAGAGGCGGACAGGGCCGGAGACAAACATAGGGGACGGAGGTGCGAGCCCCCCAACCCACCCTCGGGCCAGGAGGGGGGCGCGGGATGACACCAGGGAGGGGACTGTGACCGCCGCATACACCCCCCTCCACCCCCACCATTCCACCCCACCCCGGCCGGCCAGGGAAGGGCTGCGGCCCTGGGGCGGCACCCCCATTAGCCTGCAAGACCACCGCACGTCCGACGGGACCCATGCATGATCAGATGCAACCAGACAAGCCCAAGCCAAAAACCCCGGCGCCAGGACCAGCAACGGGACAGCACACGCCAACAAACTCCACCCAACACCTGTGAAGCTGACAGAGGAAGAAAAGATTCATCAAACACCCTTAGATGTGTGCCGAGGACCAGAGAAGTGTATTATTTAAACATAATTCCTTAATTGTTCTGAATCTGGTAATTTATATATAGGGTGTCCCAGAAAAATGCATACATTCCTCAGCAGCTGGCAACAAAATTGTCGATGGGTTTCTTCGAAAAGAGACTAAATGCTAATGCTAACGTGAACGCTATGCTAACACTACAAGCTAGTGTAGTGTGTGATGATCACTCAGCTCATATCTTTAAAGGCTGGAGCAACATGGCATATCTAGCCAAGATCGAAAGCAAAACTTACTGCTACTGCAAAACACTGCTAAATGTGTTCTAACTACACACACAATGAGAAAATATCACACATTGTGAATTTATGACAGAAACTATGGCAAATTTCCACCTCGTTCTCTAGTCGTCAGACGACAACTGGCATCCATCTCATTATGTATTAGTCTCCCTAGACACGTTTTCAGCGCGTCGTCATGACGTCATCGAGATTTTAAAAAATGTTTAGTTGACGAAATATTTTCGTTATCATCATCGTTGACGAAAACAACACTGATTCGTTACATTATTGTTATCAATATTCTGATTTGTACTTATATTGTGTTTGTTTTGCTATGTGTAATTGTTATTTGTAATTGTACCTGCAGTATTTATTCAGGAGTTGGTGTAGGTTTTTGGGCTGTGGAACGAATTAATCGGATTATAATGTATTCTTATGGGAAAATCCTGCTCGACATACACCCATTTTGACATACAAACCAGGTGCTGGAACGATTTAAATTTGTATGTAGAGGTACCACTATATTAGCAACCTTTCTTTGCTGTTTTTTTTGTATAAATGTGATCCATCTATCAGACTCATGAAAATCTATATTTGGATCAGGTTGTCCTTTTTAAGGTCAGTCTGATTGAATATTTGCACTGATCGGCTCCATCCATTTTTCTGCTACGTATCCCATTTCTCACTGGGAAGCTGGAGCCTATCCCAGCTGAGTTTGGGCAAGAAGCTGCTTCACCTTGAACTGATCGCTAATCTTACAACAGTCCAAATTTCTCAAATGTTTTCTAAATATAAGTGCAGCATATCCGAGAAACATAGAAATTTGATTTCAAGTATCTTCCTTCATTGGGCACTAAAAGGCAACTGGCAAGACAGGATTTTAGATGGCACGAAGACGATGGTGAAATAGTCATTGAGTGTTTGGTCAGTTTAAGCTAAATCCTGAAGGTCTATATGGATATCTGGGAGAGATGTGCAGCCTGGATTGGCAGACTACCAGGATGTGAATAGCATAGATGATTATTAATTCAGCAAGAAATAGTTTGGAGCTACACTAATGGGACAAGAAAGAGAGAGAAATTGTGGCTTTTATTTAACAACTACTGTCTGCTATTTGAGAGCCAGATACCCCGCTAGTTCTTCTGATCAAATCACTACCATCTAATGGATAGTGGGCGCTAATATACAAATTTTGCCTTCTTCCTACCCTTTTGATCTTACTAATCCCACCTTCTCCCATACAAATTTGTTCCTGTTAGGGATGCGTGAGCAAGGAGGGGATCCCAAAGCAGACAGCCGGTTGTGAGGATGGATATTTTATTGGTGAACAAAATGATGACACGAGCGTCGAGGCAGAAGGCGGGTGACGTCAGGCTTGGAGGGCTTAGCAGGGAGGCGAAGCGGAGGCTCGGGGAGAGGCAGGCGTGGAATCCGACAATCGGCGCGCATAAGACAAGTCCTGGGGCAAGAGCAAAAATGTCAGCAACTAGTAATCAAAACGATGAATCAAGGAAATGCGAGATACAACTGACGGAAGTAACCAGACGAGTTGATCGGGCGACGAGGTGGTGGCGTCCACTGGCTTTTAAGGAAGGCTGATTGTTAGTTGCCCTCACCTGTGGCCGCTCCACCCGTCTCAACCTGTAATCAGATAAAAACATGTGCACCTGCCCCAGGTGGGTTAGGTGTCAGGAGGGAGGGGCGGAGGCCCTAACAGGACCCCCCCGCCTACGGGCGCCACCTGGCGCACGACGAAGAGCCCCGGGATGGGCACGGTGGAAATCCCGGATGAGTGCACGAGACAACACCCACCGGGCCGGGATCCAGGACCGCTCCTCCGGGCCATAGCCCTCCCAGTCGACCAGGTACTGGAGCCCCCGGCCACGGCGGCGAACGTCCAGAAGCCGCTCCACCCTGTAGGCCGGATGCCCGTCGACCGACAGAGGCGGCGGAGGGGGCGGAACAGGGGGGGCCAAGGGACTTGTGGAAACCGGCTTGACTTGGGAGACATGGAACGTGGGGTGCACCCGGTAATGAGCAGGGAGCCGAAGACGCACAGCGTTGGGGTTCACCACCTTGATGACCTCAAATGGGCCGACGAACCGGGGGGCGAGCTTCGCCGATTCAGTCTTCAAAGGCAGGGATCGGGAGGAGAGCCATACCTTTTGGCCGACGTTGTAAACCGGCGCAGGCGCACGGTGACGATCGGACTGCGCACGGGACTTCTCAGAGGCACGGAGGAGCGCCGAGCGCGCCTGCTCCCAGACCCTGGAGCAACGCTCGATGTGAGCCTGGACCGAGGGGACTGCTATGTCCCGTTCCTGCGTGGGGAACAATGGGGGCTGGTACCCCAACGAACAAAGGAACGGGGACATGCCTGACGAGGCATTCGGCAGAGTGTTGTTGGCATATTCTACCCAAGGTAGGTGATCGCTCCAGGTGTTGGGGTGAGCTTGCGTGATGCAACGGAGGGCTGCCTCCAGCTGTTGATTCGCACGCTCACACTGGCCGTTGGACTGCGGGTGGTAACCGGAGGAGAGACTCACACCCACCCCAAGTGCTGTGCAGAACGCCCTCCAGACCTGCGAGGTGAATTGAGGGCCTCTGTCGGAGACTATGTCCGCCGGAATGCCGTGTAGACGAAAAACGTGGTCAGTGAGCAGGGTTGCGGTTTCCGTGGCTGATGGGAGCTTGCGTAGAGGGATGAAATGGGCGGCCTTGGAGAATCTGTCCACTACAGTGAGGATCACGGAGTTTCCTTTGGAAGGGGGTAGACCAGTGACGAAGTCCAGGGCTATGTGGGACCAGGGCCGGCTCGGGATGGGTAGCGGGCGAAGGAGTCCACTGCTGGGCCTGGTGGATGTCTTGCTGCGAGCACATACGGTGCAGGCCTGGACATAGGATCGTGTGTCCTCTTGCATGGTTGGCCACCAGAATCGTTGGCGCAGGACATTCAGAGTCCTCCGGATGCCGGGGTGGCAGAAGAGGCGGGATGAGTGAGCCCACTCTAATACTTGTGCACGAAGCTCCTGGGGTACAAATAGGTCAGATTGGGGACCGTCTCGAGGATCTGGGTGCTCACCCTGGGCGTCTTTTATTTTACGCTCGATATCCCACTCCACGGAGGCAAGGAAGCGGGTTTGTGGGAGTATCGGGGCAGGTTCTTCCTTAGGTTCGATAGTCTGGAATTGACGTGAAAGGGCGTCGGGCTTGATGTTTTTGGATCCTGGAATGTAGGACAGGGTGAAGTCAAAGCGACAGAAAAACATTGCCCACCTGGCTTGTCGTGGATTTAATGTCCGCGCTGACTTGAGGTACTCTAGATTCTTGTGGTCAGTGAGCACGACAAAGGGCTGTGGGGTGCCTTCCAGGAGGTGGCGCCATTCCTCCAGAGCTAGTTTGACTGCCAGGAGTTCTCTGTCCCCGATGCTGTAATTCCGTTCTGCGGGTGAGAGCCTGCGGGAAAAAAAAGCACACGGGTGGACCTTGCCATCGGCGGGCTGGCGTTGGGAGAGCACAGCGCCCACACCCGTTTCTGAGGCATCAACCTCCACGATGAACTGCAAAGATGAGCTGGGGTGGACCAGCACCGGGGCGGAGGTGAACCGGCTCTTAAGGTCACTGAAAGCGGCGTCCGCAGCGTCTGACCAGAGGAAGGATTTGGCAGTGGAGGTGAGAGCCGTGAGGGGGGCAGCTACCCGGCTGTAATTGCGGATGAACCTTCGGTAAAAGTTGGCAAACCCGAGGAAGCGCTGCAGTTGCTTCCTGTTGGAGGGGCGAGGCCAGTCCAGGACCGCCGTTACCTTTGCCGGGTCCATGCGTAGCTCCCCCTTTCCTACGACGTACCCAAGAAAAGTAGTCTCCGGAACATGGAATTCACACTTCTCAGCTTTTACATACAGCCGGTTCTCGAGGAGCCTCTGAAGGACTTGACGGACATGGATCTCATGTTCTGATCGCGTGCTTGAGAACACTAGGATGTCATCCAAATAGACTACCACGAACCTGTTGATCATATCACCTAGGACGTCGTTAACCAAGTTTTGGAAGACTGCAGGGGCGTTAGTGAGCCCAAAGGGCATCACTAGATACTCGAAATGGCCCAGGGGCGTGTTAAAAGCAGTCTTCCACTCGTCACCCTCCTTAATACGGACGAGGTGGTAGGCGCTACGCAGGTCTAACTTCGTAAAGAGGGTAGCCCCGCGGAGGGGGGTGAAGGCAGAATCCATAAGAGGAAGAGGGTATTTGTTTTTAATTGTGATGTTGTTCAGGCCTCGGAAGTCGATGCAGGGTCTACGGCCGCCATCTTTTTTACTCACAAAAAAGAACCCCGCACCGACTGGGGAGGAAGAAGGACGAATAATACCTGAGGCCAGGGACTCCGTGATGTAAGCTTTCATTGCCTCCCTCTCTGGTAGCGAGATGTTGTAAAGCCGTCCCTTCGGGAGAGTCGCACCAGGAAGCAGAGTGATGGCACAGTCGTATGGACGGTGAGGAGGGAGTGACATTGCCTGGTCCTTACTAAAAACTTGCCCCAGGTCGTGGTAGCATTCTGGTACCGCCGAGAGGTCAGGCTGCTCCAGTTCGCGGACCGATCGGGTAGGCACTAGGGCAGATTTCAGACAGTGAGTGTGACAATATTCACTCCATGCCGTTAACTTGGGGTGTGTCCAGTCTATGGTGGGGTTATGAGTTCTCAACCAAGGCAAACCAAGGACCAAGGGTGTACGAGGACTACGGAAAACGAAAAAGGAGCTCACCTCTCTGTGGTTGCCAGATAAAAGGACGTCGAAGGCTTCAGTCTGTCGGCTCACGCTGAAAAGAGGCTGTCCATCAAGCGCAGTTGTCTTTAACGGGGCAGGAAGTGGGTGTGTCTCCAGCCCCAACTGGTTCACCAGGCTCTGATCTATGAAATTTTCATCTGACCCACAGTCTACTAGGGCTGTGACTGTGCGGGAGTGACCCCTCCAAGAGAGTGTAGCGGTGAGCTGGAGCCGACGTGAGGAATTTTGGGAAACGTGGCTCACCAGTAGTCCCTCTTCTATTGGCGAGCCTAGCAGTTTCCCGGACGCACCGGGCAGCTGCGTATAAAGTGCCCTCCCTGACCGCAGTAAATGCACAATTGAGCAGCATACCTGCGTGTGCGCTCCTCTTGGGAGAGCCTGGTGCGACCCAATTGCATGGGCTCGGGCTGGTCAGCAGGGGGCGGGGTCGCCGGCGCAGCGTCTGTGACCTGTACAGGAAGTGGAGGCGGGGACGGAAGGGCCGCGAAGCGAGTGCGCGGAGCGCCCGGTTGTTCCTTGCGTTGTCGTCGTCTCTCCCTCTGGCGATTATCGATTTGAATCGATAATCGAATCAGACTGTCCAATGAATCCGGCTCGTCCCTCGTAGCCAATTCGTCTTTAAGAGATTCGTTCAATGCGCCGGTGAAAATCTCCTGGAGCGCCGCGTCGTTGAAACGGCTTTCAGCGGCTAGTGTCCGGAACTCGATTGAGAATTCTGCGACGCTCCGAGACCCTTGACGCACGGACATAATTCGCTTAGCGGCCTCTCTGCCGCGAACGGGATGGTCGAAGATTTTGCGCATCTCCTCTGTGAAGCGGGAGTATGACGTGCACAACGGGGAACCCTGCTCCCATATGGAGGAAGCCCAATCCAACGCGGTCCCTCTCATGCTACCAATAAGGTAAGCTATCTTTGCTCTGTCCCCCTGATACATGGACGGCTGTTGCTCAAAAACAAGGCTGCACTGGACTAAGAAAGCCCGACACGTGCCAAGGTTACCGTCGTATGGAGCCGGTGCGGGAACGTGGGGTTCTCGACCTGTAGCCGATGACGCTGGGTTAGCAACAGGCGTGTGGCTTGGCGAGGCGGTGGGGTGACGTAGGGGTGACGGGGCCGTGCGCGCCTGAGGTAGTGGTGTGAGTTGCGCCTGGATGGATTGGAGTGCATGAGTTATGTCCGTTACCTTACCGAAGAGATAGTCTATGGCTTGGTGGTGGTCGGCGAGTGACGTGGGTGAGCCGGCTGTGTTGTCCGCGGGATCCATGGTGGCCCGATCAATCTGTTAGGGATGCGTGAGCAAGGAGGGGATCCCAAAGCAGACAGCCGGTTGTGAGGATGGATATTTTATTGGTGAACAAAATGATGACACGAGCGTCGAGGCAGAAGGCGGGTGACGTCAGGCTTGGAGGGCTTAGCAGGGAGGCGAAGCGGAGGCTCGGGGAGAGGCAGGCGTGGAATCCGACAATCGGCGCGCATAAGACAAGTCCTGGGGCAAGAGCAAAAATGTCAGCAACTAGTAATCAAAACGATGAATCAAGGAAATGCGAGATACAACTGACGGAAGTAACCAGACGAGTTGATCGGGCGACGAGGTGGTGGCGTCCACTGGCTTTTAAGGAAGGCTGATTGTTAGTTGCCCTCACCTGTGGCCGCTCCACCCGTCTCAACCTGTAATCAGATAAAAACATGTGCACCTGCCCCAGGTGGGTTAGGTGTCAGGAGGGAGGGGCGGAGGCCCTAACAGTTCCTGTATGATTAATTCTATTTAATCTCCAATTCTCCATCACACAAGGGATCTCTTACACGAAATAAGGACAAGTGTCTCCTGTTTCTCTAGCCATGAAGAAGGTTAAATTGAAAAAGGGAATAAAAATCTCAGGCAGACAAAAACGGACAGTGATGCATCCCAGAGGACATATTCTAAATGATAGGCAACCATTTTGCACAGTGAGGGAGTGAGACCATAAGGGAGTTGAGCACAGATGTGACTCAGTAGAGGGTATGCGGTTTATGCACTACCATGCGGGGTGGGGTGTCTTTTAGTAGACATTTACAATTGTGCTGTAACTTGCATACAATGTCATCAGTGTTGGTTAATGTTAGAATTAATTGTTGTAGTTAGACGAATGATTATTATTGTACCAAAGTTATCAGGACTGTGTTAAAAAGAACATGTCACGAGAGAAGAAAGTAATGTTGGCGGGTTAAACACATTTATGTTTGTTGTGTCTTGTTCCTGTGGCTTTTCTTAATCACATGGTTGTTCTTAGGTATTCCTGCTAAATCAAGCCCTTTCAATCGATCCAGGGCATACCCCGTCGCCAAAAGTCCCCCATGACCCTGATACGGGATAAACAGTACACTGAGGACGGTTAGAAGCACAATACTATAGTTGCAAGGGTGTTGGTTTGCATAGGGACGGTAGGGACATAACACTACCAACTTTTCAGGATGCTAAAATTGTCCCCACCAACTTTTGAGGAACCTTATTTGCATTAAATAATGACTTCAGTTATGTAGGTAATTAATGTCTTCCTATATGTTGTACGGATAGAATTGACCCACCCATTATGAAGTGAATTACAGTACTTTCATTATGTTCGGACTAACATTGACCACTTTTCACTTGCTGAATGTGCCAGTCCATTTTTTCCCCCTCAAACACATGTTTGATTGGCTGATGACTTGACGCCCAGTCACACATACACACACGCATTCACAGCCCGACAGAAATACAACATGCTGCCTCCTTCGTCCCCTTCCAAGACAAGGGATAGAAGTTTTTTTCCGCCAGCAGCAGCCACTGTAAGTAATGTAAAAAAACATCAATGTTGTGGAGTTTGGGAACACACCACTAATTTTGCTACTGCTACAGTGCTTCAAGTAAATTTTACTCATTTAGATTTCTTGAAATAAGAAAAACAGCTAGCTGAAAATTAGCTCAACAGATTTATTTTAAGCAAAAAGTTTATATATGTAATCTGAAAAAAACTTTTTTGTCAGAAATTTTCTAATTCAAGAATAGATATTGTTCAAAACATTATTTGAAAGCATTTTTGTCTTGATTTAGGTGAAAAATGACCAACTTTTAGATGTTTGGGCTTAATAAGAACAAATGGTAATACGAACTAAAATTAAGTGGAAGAATCTGATCTTCTTAACTGGCCTTTAAAACTCAAAACAAAGAAAAATGAAGAAAAAGTGAAGAAAATTATTTGACTAGATTTAAGAAAAAATATCATTCTAAGATGTTATACTGTAAATTTGCAGTGTGAAAGTATAAGTCAATACAGTTTTTTTGTATTAATTATTTAGCCTATCAATTAATTAGGTTCCTATTAGTGAGAAATGTAGCCCTGACCGCTGTTCACCCAATCTGTTTAGTCTTATTAATGTCCCATCCCCAGCAAAAAGTGTACATGCTGGTTATGCTGTTATATCGCCCCTACCAATATTGAGATCAAACCTACGCCTCTGGGGTCATCTAGCAGGGGTTCCCAACCTATTCCACTAAGGCACACTGTGGGTGCAGGATTTCATTCTTACCAAACAAGATGACAACACTTTTTCCCCAATCTGGTGTTTTACAAGTGCAATCAGTTGATTGCAGTCAGGTGTGGCTTGTTTTAGCAGAAGCCTCATTGGTTCAACTGTCTCTGCTGGATCGGCTGGAACAAAAACCAGGACCCACAGTGTGCCTTGAGGACTGGGTTGAAAACCCCTGTGTTATAGTATAATTATATCAGTTCATATAGATGACCTTGTGTTAAGAAAAAAATATGCTATACAATTTTTTTTTTTTTAAATTAATAAGACACTATAAGGACTTACTCGGCACTTGAGTAGTTTTTTCATTGAATACTTTAACTTGAGTACATTTTCTGGATGAGTACTTTAACTTGTACTTTAGTACATTTTTTTGATGACTACCTTAACTTGTACTTAAGTAATATTTTGTAATGCTACTCTTACTTGAGTACAATTTTTGGCTACTCTACTCACCTCAGGGTATAACACCTCAATTATGTAACCTGTCCACTTCCACATAGATGTTTTTGAGAGGTACATTATATATGGTTCATTCCCGAATTGTGGACATTTTGGCTTAAAAATTCAAATTACCATTTTACTGTAAATTTCGCATTACAACTGCTATCATCCTCTTTATCTGAAGTGTGACATGCTAAAATTAGTTTACTATAAATTAGTTATTGTGGTCATAATATCCAAGAATTCAGTTAACAGACATTGTGTCTGTCTTGTGTTGGCAATGTTCATATAACTGTACTGGCAAAGTCCACAGATTGCACCTGGATACCTTTTTTGCAAACTCTCAAACGTGGTCTTTTGAAAGACAGTGGATGGTGTAGGACACTGGACTTTCTTTGCTGCAGCTTTTCTTTTTTTCAAACTTGCTCTGACTTTCGGGATGTGCTCTCCTTAGATGTTTGGATATATGACTTATGCTGTCGCAATATGCACCATGTTTATCACACAATTGGCACCTTGTTCTAACCTTATCAATGGGTGAAAAATAGGACCACACTTTGCATCCTCTCTGCCATGCCTCTTCTCTCGATTTGAAACCACATGTCATTTCCTGGTCATGTCCAATCTTCCATTAGGTATGGGGGTTTTTGCACCATTGCCAAGTGAATTCAACATCCAAAAGCAGTTGAAAATTATGCGCGCGCACCCAAGTTTTTAATTTTTAATTGGTATCAATTACTGTTGTTTTTGGCTGCCTTATTAATTTCCATCTTAGTGTTTTGGACGATAATACTTATTAGTCTTAGTCATATTTTACTCATCTTAAAATGTGCTTTTCTTTGTCAAGTTTTTGTTGATGAAAACCCGACTAATTTCGTCTAGTTTTAGTTGACATTTAAAAAAATGTTTTCTTCTGTAACATTAAATTTTCCTCCAAAACTAAAACAAAAAATAAATAAAAGTTTTTAACAATTTGGAATGATCATTGACAGATAAGCACATATTATGGCATCTACCAGAATAACGGCAACGTGGTGATATTACACACTCCGCAGGAAAATAGTACATTATTTTCAATTATTTATACCCACCTTGAGGCTACGAACTATATGTAAAAAAAAGTTGTCCAAGAGTGTAAGAGGACGCCCGCCATTAGCATTAGCATTAGCCTAATGCTAATGCTATGCTAATCCTATGAGTTACATTGAGTGTGTAATGATCACTCAGCACAGACATTAAAGGCTAAAGCAACATTACATATTCTCTCTGGCCAAGTGTGTGGAAGCCTGTATTGAGACAACACATTGGTGAGTCGGGGAGGTTGGGGCGCAGCACGCCACATGAGTGACACAAAAAGACATTGCTTTGATACAGACTAACTACACATAAAATGTCACACATTGTGAACATGTGACGGAACTTATTGCACATTTTTGTCACATTCTCGTCTCGTCAGACGAAAACTGGCAGTCATCTCGTCATTTTTTAGTCTCCCAAAACACGTTTTTAGCTCGCTATCGTCTCGTGGTCGGCTTAAAAAAAAAGTATTCGTTGGCGAAATGTTTTCATTATCGTCATCGTCGATTAAAACAACACTGGTATCTATATTTGTTTCATGAAAACGGCAACAAATGAGTAGCGTGTGAGTAGAAATGTGCCGATTACCGTTGTCAAGGTATACTGTGGTACAGTGCTGCTCGAAAGTTTGTGAACCCCCTCAACATTTTGGAATTTTCTATTATTTCAACCTGATTTCCTAATCAATCAATTCAGTAGTTTTTTTTTGTTTTTTTAACAGTTGGGTTGTCGAGACTAAATTAAAAAGAGTTTTCATCAACTGATGTAGGTGCAAAATTGAACTGTTTGGTCACAACCAAAACCGCCATGTCTGGCGAAAAGTCAACACTGCATACCACCAAAAGAACCTTCTCCCAACAGTGAAGCATGGAGGTGGGAATGTCAAGATCTGGGCTTGCTTTTCATCCTCAGGACCTGGACAACTCCACATAGTCCAGGGAATCATGAATTCTGAGGAATATTGTCAAATCCTAGAACATAACCTGACGCCATCTGTTTTGAAGTTAAAGCTTGGCAGAAGGTGGATCATGCAACATGATAATGATCCAAAGCATTCCAGCAATACAACCAAGGAATGGCTGAAAAAGAAGAAGATTCGTGTTCTGGACTGGCCCAGTCAAAGTCCTGACCTAAATCCCATTGAAATGCTGTGGCGGGACCTGAAGCGAGCAGTTCATGCCAGACGCCCATCAAACCTCTCTCAACTGACTGCGTTCTGCAAGGAAGAATGGGCAAAAATCCCCAAAAGTAGATGTGAGAGGCTGATTAGTCACTACAGAAACCGTTTGGTTGAGGTAATCTCTGCAAAAGGAGGCGCAATATCCTATTAACTGAAGGGGTTCGCATACTTTTGCACACATGATATCTGAGTTTTTCTTAAATCAACCACTTTTGTTAAATAAAGAATGACAATATAACTATTTCTTTTGTTTCAGTCCATTATTTGGAATGTCAGTATTGTGGATTTGGGTATAACTTAACATTTAATAAGGTTATTTTAGTTTTTTTTACAAAAAATCTGACCATCGCTGTGGGGTTCACAAACTTTCGAGCAGCACTGTATAAAAATGTCAAGGTTTCAAAACCGCAAAAAATTTCCGCAAAAAATGTCTCTAAGTTAATAGTTATTTTTTATGTCCCAAAAATGCATGGAGATATCCCTCACTTGCAGCTGCAAGGCTTTGACGCTCCCTCACCGGTTATGGCTCACTGTCAGTGAGTCAGTTGTGCTACACGATGGCTGGAGGAGGTGAAACTCCTGAACTTTTTTCCCCCATCCAAGAAAACGAAATAGTTGGTATGTGAATACTTCGGCTAAAGAAAAGTGGCTTAGAGGAGGAGGGCCATCACACATATAAAACATGTTTGTGGAGGGTGGCTTCCGAGGAGGCAATACCTCTAATATGATTTCGCATTTATACAAAACTAAAGGTTCGTAAACACTGTGATGAACGTTTCCCACCAGCTAAGACAGTTAACTCCAGTGTGTTTAGTGTGTCCATATGAAGTGTTTTTTTTTTTTCTCTTTGGCAACTGTCTGTGTTGAGAAAGAGTGGTTTGTATAATGTAAAAATGATTGGAGTCATACACATTTGATTTTTATGGAAAATAAATAAACATTTTTGTTCTGATGGTAAAAAGTTTGGGTTGTGGCTATGGGTTTAGGCTCAACTAAAAGACTGCATTTATTTTACTTTTATTTAGAAGTTTTTTTTTTTTTAATTTGTTATCATTTATTTCAACATTATACTTATGTTCCAATTTGCTTATATGTTTTGAAAAATAAAAATCATTTTTAATTTTTTTTTTTTAATTTTTAAAATCCATATATCTCAAAGTAACACATTTTAGAGATGTAATTGCAATAATGTGAAATCGTGATATTTTGGCTTAAGGATATCATAATGGCAAATACCTACCTGTGAGTATTAATACATCAATACCAAAGGATCGATATTAAAGGATGTTCCATCCTTACATAGAGGGCATTTAAGAATCAATGGTTTGCATGTAACTTGATATACTGCCAATGGTTTCTATACCGTCTATCGTCTAGGAGTTAAACGCCACACCCCTGTCCCGGTGTTCCTTCACGAGCTAAAGGCGTGTGTTTATCTATGGGTAATGATGTATGCACTGCTGACAATCAGTTGTAGCAAGCTGTGTTACATGTATGTCAGTATGTAAGTGCCTACCTGCTCAATCATGCCTTGCAGCGATATTGTTTCTGTTGATTTAACCAACGTGCCACCTTGCAAAAGCTGCAAACGGCTTGTGAATGTCTCCACTGGGATGTGACGTGAAGTGTGATCACTTCTCACATGTTTAGAATCCCATAAGCAGTCGTCGGTGTCGCTGTCTCTCGAGATGCATAAATAAAAAAGAAAATGTGACTCAGTTACAGATTTCTCTTGGTAGATCGTAGCTTGTCAGTGGAAGCGACACATGCATGCAGAGTGGACATGACTGGGAGTGTAGCTGTCCCAAGAGATGCTTGACTTAATAAACATGCCAGTAAACAGACTTGCTTGTTCATATGGATGACCACTTCCCATAAGAGATTTTGATTAGACATGCTATTCTGTATAACGTTGTACTGTTCATTGAATTGAATCTTTTATGCATATAATAGTGACATCTAGTCTGATTGGGTCAAATGATTTATTCCTAATGGGTTTTAACCTCTTTTGAACTGCAACTTTAGACTCATTTTAACAGTTTTGGGATCAGTGGTCTTCCTATGTGGACTTTGCATGTGCTTCCCATTCTTGCATGGGTATTCTCCGGGTACTCGGGTTTCCTCCCACATCCTAAAAACATGCACGGTAGGCTGATTGAACACTCCAAATTGTCCAAAGGTGTGAGTGCGTGCATGAATGGTTATTTGTCTTGTTGTGTCCTTTGATGTTCTGGCAATCAATTCTGGCTGTACCCTGGCTAAGTTAGCTGGGATAGACCTACGTAACCCTTGTGAGGATAAGCGGCACGGAAGATGAATGAATGGATGTGTTCTTTACATGGTGTGGAAAAAGTGGAATTGTGAAGTAGGCCTATATACAGTCTGTACTTTAATGCATGTATGTACATATGTCCTGTATGTACGTATGTATGCATACACACAGTACTACATTCGTATTAGTTCATCCTATGTAATTTATTTTAGCCAATCTCAGAACTGTCAGATTGTACCATAAGTGAGCTGCATACATTGTGAAAAAATGAAAAGGTGTAAATTGAATCAAAGTAACTATCAACTTATAAATGATACCCTCTTCAACTTCCAATTCAAGTGATTCGTCCTCAGTATTCCGTTGTGCATTTACATTCAGTTCATGTCCAGCAAAGTGCCCTGAGTGTGAACCACCACTTTGAAGACGGCTGTGTGACAAGCAAGTTGACAGGCGTAGTGATGCTTTTAGATGCAACCGCACAACCGCATTCTCTTCGTGTCAGCACTTTTTTCCTGAAGTGGCTTCTCTTGCTCTTATTCTAAACTGTGTGGGGCAGCACTAGGACACTCTCCATCTTAATATGTTTTTAACATGCATAAACCTGCGAGTAGATCAAACTCTGCCTTTCCTAATAAGGGCATAACATTAGCCAGGAACCATTGCAAATTTTTACACATAGCAAGGGGGTGATGATTGGAGGAGGTGCATATAATGACTCCAAACATTCAAAACGGGTTAGCATAGTCAATGAAATAGTGGCTGTTGTATCCGAGAAATATACAGTATGTTCTTAACAATTTATGCTTTTCCTATCATGGATTTGTGAAATCAATTAATCATTGAGCTATTATTCTGCTCTCTACTTGAATCATTACAGCACAGTGAGTCAGTAATTCTCCTATCCCGATCAAAATAATATCCATAAATTAGTTTTCTTTAGCATTCGTCACATATTTGGTGATGAATTATATAATTATATAAGAATTATTATATAAGCATTTAGATGAATTTCCACACCTCACTGCAATATAATGTATTAAAAAGTTAGGGATCCAATCACCTATGAATGCCGATTGTTAGTTCTGTATAAGATGTTAGTGGAAAAAAATCTATGGGCTAAAATAATTCAGATACCGGAAAAAGACACAGAAAGTCTGGTATTTTGGTTTGAGGCTTTAAATAACCAACCTTCTCAAAATTCAGAGCTACTTCATGAAAAAAGTTCCCGGTTTAATACACGATCTGTAATTAGCTAATTAGCTCAAATTACCTTGAATTATATTATTATAGCATGCTACCATCAGCAAATAATGATATTCATTTATGTGAGAAGTTTACAATCAGTCAGTCAATCATCAGGATCCTAATAATTATCAGGAATCATTAAGAAACCGATAACTTTGGAGATATACATTTATATATATTAGGAGTCTAATGGTAAACACAAGTTATGGTTTGGTACGTACCACGACAACAGGGAAAACAAAAAGGCTTTTTAATTTTTTTTTTTTTTTTTTTTTTTTTTTTTTTTATCACAGGATTTGAAAGTTTGCTCCATTGGCTAAAACCAAAAAACAGCTCTAATTAAAGCATGAATAAATAGAAGAAAACATCAAACTTGTGAATTTGTGTTTTTGTTGTCCTAAAATTCTTTAATCCACAGTTTATGTGCAAAAATAGACAACAAACCCTTTTTGTAGAGACCAACTTAGTAACAGTTGGAGTCGGGTAGAACTCGCCAGCTGGCAACCCTGGTGACGTGTTTTTTTGTTGTTGTTTTTTTTTCCTAAAAATAAAATACTACTGTTTTAATGTTAAATTACACAATTTACAGTTACCTGTAAACCATTACCGGTGAAATATGTAGGAATGTATAGAAATAAGATATATTTTTATATTGGCTAAAATAAAATGAGTGCGAATCATTCCAAAATTGAAAAAGCATCTCTTGAAATAGTCAAAAATTAAATGTATTCGCCGAATGACTGCAAGCACCGAACTGTGTCACGGTACGGGACGAATACAAATACTGTTTACCCTTTAGACAGTATATATATTAGGAATGTACCCAAAGCAAAATTATTTGCCAAAAACAAATATTGGGAACACTTGGCCGAAAATCAAAAAGCCGAATAATACACATATATGTATACAATTAATTTTTTATTTCATAAAAAAAAAAAAAAAAAAAAAAAAAAAAAACACATATTATTTCATTACTTTCCGATTAATGCCCTTTGCCTTGGCACTATCTAGACTCTGCCAAAGACACTTTCACTAGATGACTTGAATAGCTGTTTGGAAAGACTGGATGATTCACCGTCAGAGTGTACAGTGATCCCTCGTTTTTCGCTGTTAAAAACCGCAAAGCAGTGCACAAAAAAAAAAGAAAAAAAATTTGGAGGAGGGGGGGTGTTCAATGCATTTATTCAGATTTAGCATTGGAAAGAAATACATATAAGACGTGTTTTTTCACTTTTTCCCCCAAAGTATGATTTTAAAAAATGTATATGGCGGAAAACACAGACAAGACTGAATAAGCAGTTTCTGCTCTTGCACCCCCCTTTAAAATAAACTGCTGTATTTTGAGCAAAAAGAACTGTTGTGTTTGATAGAACAACATGTCTATATGCTGCCATAGCAGATTCATGGCGCATTAAGCCCCCAAACTATTTTTAATTTGTCCGTTTTTCCCTGGAAACCCCCGTATACAGACGTGGCGCAACCACTTTTGTTTCAACCCAGCCATGAAACTATGCTAATTAAATAAATTTATTATTCAAAATGTATTTCATTTTTTACTTAGAATCAATAATGTATGCCTAATATTTCGTTTCAAAAAATAAAAAACTTTAAAAAAAAATTATTCACTCACATATTTTAAACTTTTAAACAAATTATGTCACAATGAAAAAAAAAGTCTGTAAAAAAGTCAGTGATATCTACCTCATTACTATCGCTTAATTGTATTTATTTTTTTTTGTTACTGTCGCATTTTCTCCGATGTTTTAGATGATGAAGAATTGATGCAAACATAGAAAAATTGAAAAAAGTTGTTTAAAAGGGTAAATATATGAAAAAGAAAATCTCGACCACGCCTTGATGTGTGCGATTTCTGCATCGCGACCCTCGTTATATTACCATTTTTCACCCATAAAATCCCTAAAAGATCCAGCTCTGGCCATTCACAGCTGTGTCTTGACACTCAGTGATACATGCTACATGGAGTTTTTGGATCGAAACAAGGTACGTGCGCAATACTATCTTGTTAAAGTCATGGTGTCTGTAATCCTGCTCTCGCATGCTCTCACTTCCAGATAGGGTTTTGCTGTTTAAAAAACGTTTTTTGTTTTTTTTTAAATGCCCTCCCGTTCAAAATTTTTCTTCCCCCAGAAAATTGAGATTCTAAGCTTTCCAATGATGTATCACACATGCATTTCGGACTATTTTGAAATTTGGCCAAATTGGGGGTCTCAGAGAGGAACTTCAACTCACCTGAGTGTGTTTCGCCATATATATATTTAAAAAAATGGTTTTTAAGCACTTCAAATGTAATAGTTATGATCATTTTTAAACATAAATGTCCCACCGAATCATTTTTCAACAAGAATAAAGTACTGTAGTAGAAAAATGCTTGGCTTTTTTAAATGCTTCTGTTTACCTACTGGCGTTTATTGCCACGACACGACATTCATTCCAACACGCGCTTCCTTGCGCAGCAACTATTTAACAAGTTAAACGATGATTGACGTATGCAGCGCATGTGAAGTCCGCTTCTCTGGCAAGATCAAACAACCATATGTCGACATCGTTAACTTTAATAAGCAAGTGCCACAGTGACTAAGGAACAAAGAGCTTGAAGGGGGGGGGGGCAGGCTGTGGGGAGCGCATGAAGCTGATCAAAAGTTTGTGGATTAAAAAAAAAACAACAACTGTCGGACGTCCTTTCGAAGGGACTATTGCGCATGCGCACATCGCGATAGCGATTTGTACACGATATATCGTTCAGGCTTAATATGTATATTTTAATATTTTGAAAGGATCACGTCTACATAGCTCCAAGAAAATCACATTGTCCCATCACCAGTGAACAATTTCTATAATTGACCTGTTCATATTTCCATATTATATCATTTTAAACAATTGAAAAATGACAACTTGTTAATGCAATTTTAATTTCTGATTGAGCCGCCAGAGTCACTGGTCATGACTATTTCATGACTCTCTGCTACTTTGGATATGAATGTTGTCCCGCCTATTGTGTTCTGAGTGTATTGGATCCCGGAGCTGAAACCAGAGACTGACATCCAGATGGGCGATACAAGATGGTCACGCATCCTTTGTCCCCTTTTGTCAAGAGCACTCTCACTTTTCATTTCTCCCAAGGATTGCTATTTGCATGATATGTGCACTTTCATTACTTATTGCGTGTTCATTGTGTTTGCTTGAGTGTGCTTGACAATGCAACGTATAAAGTCACGCTTTATCAAATGGATGCCCACACTTCTGCTGCAAAGGTCCAGTAATCCCCTGCATATTTTTGGTTGGTTATAAACTAGTTCTGTGCCCTGTGACCAGTTCAGATGGCTAGGAGAAAATGGGGATTAGGTGTGATTTCTCTTTTCCACGAAAACAGGAATGACGGAATTAAAAAAAAAAAAAAATGACAAAATACAATATTTTCTCAACCTTGTGAGTCAGTCACAGTGTACACTATTTTTTGGATGACTACTTCAGTAATATTATTTTGAAGTAACGCTACTCTTACTTGAGTAAAATTTTTGGCTACTCTAACCACCTCTGATAATTGCCTGTAGTTGGAATATCACATTCCCCATATTTCAAAAAGAAACAAAAAACTGCAATAATCATTGTCATGGAAACAAAAGAGAGCGCGTGTGTGTGTGTACTCTCTGTCAGAAGATGCCCAATGTAATTTTGGATGACTTCTTCATTTGTTCTCGCACACTTTGCCTCGTCTTAACAAAATTGCTCCTAACATTGATGCCCAGATGCATTGTGAAGTGGGATTAGAGCAGTTTGCGTATATGTGTGTGAGTGTGAAAGAGAGAGCTGTGAGCTGTGTTCTCTCACTCCACTCCGTTATCTCTCGCATGAGTCAGACTCATAGAGCACAGTGCTTGACAGCTAAACTCACCCACTTACACAGCTGCCCCCACACACAAATATACACGCAGATACACATGCACGTACAGCACAGACAAAAAAATACTTGCACATTCCAAAAAAGTATTTTCGTCATTTTATTTGGCTTATTACAAAGTTATGTTAAGGCATGGGTGTCACCAGACAGACAGTAGTATGAAAACGTTTCGGAACTTTTTGGAATTTCTCACAGTACTGCATAAAGTCACCATCAAATGTGATCTAATCTTTGTCAAAATCACACAGATGAAAAAACAGTGTCTGCTTTAACCACACAAATATTTATAGGCTTTCATATTTTAATGAGGATATAATGCAAACAATGACAGAAGGGGGAAAAATAAGTAAGTGAACCATCACATTAAATATTTTGTAACCCCCCCCCCCCCCCCCCCCCCCCCCCTTTTGGCTGCAATAACTTCAACCAGACACTTCCTGTAGCTTCAGATCTGTCTGGCACAACGATCATGACTAATCATGGCCCATTCTTTACAAAACTGCTGTAGTTCAGTCAGATTCCTGTGATTTCTGGCATTAATCACTGTCTTTAGATCCTGCCACAGCATCTCAATGGGGTTCAAGTCTGGACTATGACTATGCCACTCCAGAATGTGTATTTTGTTCTTCTGAAATATTTCTAAAGTTGATTTACTTCTGTGTTTTGGATCATTGTCTTGTTCCTCTTTTTAGCTTCAACTGTCTTACAGACGGACTCAGATTTTCCTGCAAAACATCCTGATAAACTTTTGAATTCATTCTTCCATGAATGATTGCAAGTTGTCCAGGCTCCGAGGCAGCAAAACAGTCCCAAATCATGATGCTCCCTCCACCATGCTTCATTGTGGGGATGAGGTGTTGATGTCTGTGAGCTGTTCCATTTTTACTCCCAAACAATACAACTTTGGTTTCATCAGTCCACAAAATATGTTGCCAAAACCTCTGTGGAGTGTCCGAGTGCCTTTTAGCGAACATTAAACAAGCAACAATGTTTTTTTTTTTTTTAACAGCAGTGGCTTCCTCTGTGGAGTCCTCCCATGAACACCATTCTTAGCCATAGTTTTACATATAGTTCATATGTGCACAGAGACTGTGGACTGTGCCAGTGATTTCTGTAAGTCTTTACCAGACACTTTTTTACCTCTCTGAGTATTCGGCACTGAACTCTTAGCACCATCTTTGGTGGATGGCCACTCCTTGGGAGAGAAGCAACAGTGCCAAAGTCTCTCCATTTGTAGACAACTTATCTGACTGTCGATTAATGAACATCCAGATTTTAGAGATGGTTTTGTATCCTTTCCCAGCTTTATACAAATCAACGATCGTTGATTGCAGGTCTTCAGGCAGCTCTTTTGACCGAGCCATGATGCATAACAGAAAAGGCTTCCCATCAAGACATTTCTTACCGAGTTTGCGTTTTGTAGTAGGCAGGGCAGCTTTAAACCACTGATCAGTGATTGGGCACACCTGACTTAAAATGTTTGGTAAAAATTAAATTTCTCAATGTTTCAATTGCTCTTTAAGTCTCCTTAGGCAGAATGTTTACTTGCTTCTTTTTCCCCCTTCTGTAATTGTTTGCATACTATCCTCATTAAAATATGAAAACCTATAAATGTTTGGGTGGTTTTAGTTAGAGCAGACACTATATTTTCATCTGTGTGATTTTGACAAAGATCAGATCACATCTCATGGTGATTTTATACAGAAATTTGACAAATTCAGATACTTTTTAATACCACTGTGCCTCGTACTGACTCACACTAGCATCACTCCAAATTGTCAGCCTTGTCACTGTCATTTTTGCGCCAAACAGAAACTGCATTTTCAGCTTTGTGTGTGTTTTCCGCCATATGCGTGTGCGGGTGTGTGTGAGTATATATGTGAGTAGGAAGGGGGCAGAACTACAGCCTTGTCCTTGCTGAAAGCCCTGGCAAAATCATGGTCAAAATATCTAAATCTCGGTTGGCAAAATTGTATTCTCAAATTGATCCGTCATGTGACCGATGTAAATCAGAAGAGGCCACTTTAGCTCAATTTCAATTCAATTCAGTTTATTCACACACATTCATATTTACAAATTGTACATCATATCATAGTGCTCATATGTTTTGGTATTGTCTCAAGATACAACAATACTGGGAAGGCAATTGTAATGTACTTTCTAATACGGTATGATGAAGGTCAAACTTCCACTCGATCCACTCATATTACTTTTTGGCGCCATGCACGAGAGATTAGTACTACCTATCGGGGGTCGTAAAATCATTGCCTTTTCAGTATTGTTAGCTCGCAGCCTTATCCTTTTTAAATGAAAGAATGCAGACCAACCGACAACATCAAAGTGGATCAAAGATGCATTACTCCATCTGAAACATGAAAAACAGATACGGCAGAAAACACTCAGGTGACTTGAAGTTCCGCTCTGAGACCCCCAATTTGACCAAATTTTCAAATTGTCCAATATGCACGTGTGATACATAATTGGAAAGCCTAAAATCTCAATTTTCTGGGGGAATTTAAAAATAAAAAAACATTTTTAAACAGCAAAACCCTATCTGGAGGTGAGAGCAGAATTAAAGACGCCATGAACACCTTTAACGAGATATTATCGCGTACTTACCTTGTTTTGATCCAAAAACTCCATGTAGCATTTATCACTGAGTGTCAAGACACAGCTGTGAATGGCCACAGCTGGATTTTTTATTTTATTTTATGGGTGAAACATGGTAATATAACAAGGGTCGCGATGCAGAAATCGCAGACATCAAGGAGTGGTCGAGATTTTCTTTGTCATATATTTACCCTTTTAAATGTTTTTTTTTTTTTTTTTCCAATTTTTCTTTGGATCGATTATTTTTCATCTGAAATATTAGGGAAAATGCGACAATAATGAAAAAAAACAAAAACAATTAAGCGATAGTTATAAGATAGATATCTGTGACTTTTTTACAGATGCCAATTTTTTCATTGTGATGTAATTTGTTTCAAAGTTTAAAATATGCGAGCGAATAATTTTTTATTTTTTTAAACAAAGTATTAGACATCAATTAATGATTCTAAGCTAAAAATGACACACACATTCTTTTTATGGCTGGGTTGAAACAAAAGCAGTTGCGCGACGTCTGTAAATGGGGGTTTCCAGGGTAAAACGGACAAATTAAAAATAGTTCGGGGGCTTCATATGCCATGAATCTGCTATGGCAGCATATAGACATATTGTTCTATCGAACACAACAGTTCTTTTAGCTTAAAAAAGAGCAGTTTATTTTAAAGAAGGGTGCAAGAGCAGAAACTGATTTTTCAGTCTTGTCTGTGTTTTCCGCCATACGTGATGAGCGGTTTAGAACAAAAATTTCATCACGTTTGGGGGGGCTTTCTGAAATATGTTGATCATCCTTCAACAAAGATAGAGGAATGAAAATTCTGTGTATAAAGGCGGACTCAATATGTATTCTGTTGTATACTAACAGTCTTAAAATATTTATGCATTATGAACATGCCTGTGATTTTTTTTTCTTTTAGTTTATTATTATTATTTTGTTTTGTGTTTTGGGGGAGGGAGAAAAAAAGTGTCTTATATGGATCTTTCTATAACTCTTTCAAATCGGAATAAACACATTCAAACACACACAAAAAAAGTCTAAAAAATAAAACACAGAATATTGACATTAACCTGATCATAGCCACTGACTGTCATTTCCATGCATTTCGTTGGCGAAAGATACGTTATGTTTGATAAAAAATAGATAATTTGAGTGTTGTGTGTTATGAGTATGATGCACCATACAGATTAAACTTTTCAAGACTGCAGCATCCATCAATGTTTCATTTCCTCAAATTCCTTGGTAAGTACCATTATTGCTGTTGTGATGTAGGTCACCATCAAGGACACAGTGACACATTTCTCCATTACTCCTTCTTGTAACAGCAGAAATATAATTAGCCACCTTTTAGCCGTTCATTCGCTGATGGTTTATTATTCACAACGGACTAAGCCCACTCTGTTGCTGTATGCTTTCTTCCCCTGAGTCACACTTGAAACCTCTTTGCCATTTCTGCTCTTTATTCCCGGTTCGCTTTTCAAAGAGCGAGGAGTGAGAATACGCAGCGGACATATTGATTCACTCCACTTTTCTCGCATCAATCTGTTGATGATCATCGCAGTGGCTTGTTGCCATGGCTTCCCATGCACAATAAATGGACTGAAAAGTTGCAAAATAAAAACATACAGATGATTTATACCATGAGAATTGACTTCTATATAAACCAGTCCCTTGCTGCTCTTCAAGGACATTCAAAGGTTATTGCATATTTTCATTCCTCAGTCATCAACTGCTTTCTGCACGAGTGCATCTGGACAAGCCAATAAACATGGACCACAAATACACTTGATTTACACAGTCTTCAAGGTTCAGAGTTGCAAGTATTTTCACACGTGTGGGACGCATAGTGTTTCCATGGAGATCTATTCTAGTCTTTGTTAAAATATTCCATCGTTTTCCTACTGACAGGATGAAGAAAAAAATCATCACATGCAGAGAGAAAGAGAAATAGCCATGAAGTTATTGTTTTTTTTCTCTTAACGGTTTTCATGTCCCGGCCTCGTGTATTTAGAAAAAGGATATTAAGTAGGCGCCGTGTGTCACAGCAGATTTGAAGCAGAGCCAGCAACATTTGACAGATCAGCGAATTAGCAGCCATGAACTGTTAGAGGGAAAGCAAGCAGCCCCTGTACTCTCTATCACAGCTCTGATAACAGTTGACTCCATTGGCTCATCTACTTCTTCATACTGTACATTAAAAAATGACATTCTTTGTTCACAATCATTGTTTAGAATAGCATGAAAAAAAAAAGATTAATTTACGGTGGCAAAGAAGTGTCAGGCGAACTGCAAAGTCCAAACGCTTTGCAAAAAGAAAAAGGCATGAATGCCAATTGCCAAAACACAAACTCCAATTGCAAACACTTTCAAAAAGAAAAAAAGTACAAATGCAAATTGGCCAAAGCATCAAGGCAAATAGCCACAGCACAAATGCAAATAGCCACGACATTGACCCCAATAGCAAACCGTATGTAATACGTCCCCTTTGCTCATTAATATTCATGACGTTAGCAACTGTTGCTAAGGGGGTCAAACTTGCGTTTGTCCCTCATGCTAGATGCATGTAAATAGTGTACAAACGAGATGTTTACTGAGCTAAACGATGTCCCTGGTGCCAAATTCACTGGTAAAGATGTGGAAGAACGTACAAATGTTCATTTAAATGGATGGCTTTAGTTTTGAGGGCTGAAAAAGACGGGGAAAAGAGCCAATTTGATCCAGAGGTAGCTTTTTTATCAACACCTTTTTCTTGTGTGCATTGCCCTACGCCACTGGCAATGACATTCTCCTGTTTCAACAAGCTATCCTTTACCACCGTCTGCCCTGTCTTTTTTATATATTATATCCTCTTACGTCTTACGTCTCTGACGGTTCTTGGGGGTAATTTATATCGCTATTTTTGTGTAGCGATCGCCAATGCCACTCAGTGACAGCCAACGAACACTTTGAATTTTTACATTAATAACAAATCCTAATTCTATTAATTTATTCACACTTCGCCTTTAGTAAGCTTGTTTCTTTACAACATAAAAGGTAAAGCTGTTTAATCTAGAGCCTTCCTCTAGGCATGAACAGGCTTACAACAAAAAGACCAAGGTCAAACATGGCTAATTTATTTAAATATCCGTATTTTAGAAAAATAGGCCTAAATGACTGCTATGATATATTTTTATTTATTTATTTATTTATTTATTTTTAAACCTGTCCTGTTCAGCTGTTTGACACAGAGAATGGAAGTCTAAGTGCCCGGATTCTGAACAGTTTTAATGTTTCACATTGAGAGTCTGACATACTCCCATTGTGATCATTCAAAATACCTTTTTATTATGACAAAGCGGCGAACAGGAAGGGATTATGGGGGGACAGAAGAAAAGAAATACAAGAGAAGAAAGAAAAGAAACACATACACAAACAACAACAAGAAATACATTGAACATCTAAACTAGTTACTAATATGCTGGTGCTATGCGCAGCCCATCCCTCCTCCAACCGCCCAGCAAAGGAGCCACCGTCCCCCCCCCCGGGACCCAGGGTGGTCCCCCGGGCCACCCGCGCGCCCATCAACCGGCCTTCAGGGATGGCAGGAGGGGACGCATCACCAACCCCACGCCTACACCCACCCCCGCCCGCCCACCCGGGCCACGAGCCACAGCCACAGCCCCCCAACCGGCACGGCACGCCACGGGACCCCCAGCGGCCCACCAAGCCCCAGGCAAGGCAGGGTCCCCCGCCGGTGCAGGCGACACCCCGCTGATACACCGGCGCCCAGCCAGCGACCCGCGACGGAGCGCAGGGCGGACGCCCAGCCAGAGAAGAGAGGGGAAGGCGGAGGCAGGAGAACGCCCAGGGACTGCCATGGGGCGATGCAAGATCGGAGACCCGACCCCCCAACCCACTCCCGCGGCCGGCAGCCGAGGCAGAGGGGAGGCCACACCCCGGGAGCCACGCCATATAGAAAAAGTGTGGGACCCACCTACCACCCTATTACTGTGGCTGCCAGGTTCCCGACTGGCAGCCATCACCCAGCACCGTGATGGGGGTGTGAGGGGAGGGTAGTGCAATGTTATGCAACTGCTATGATATATGAATAAAATTTAATTTTTTTCAGGTCACTCATTGTCAGACAGAAGCAGCACGGCAAAATGCCACACTGAAAAATAAAAACAAAAAAATGGCTTACCTCTTCGGGGCAGGCAATAGATCAGGATTGTCATCTTTAGGACCATGACCACCAACAAAATGTTTTACTGCATATGAAGGTGAATGGCTTCACCTTGCGGGCGTTAAACTGGTCTTTTGGACGTCCACACAAGTTGATCCATTGTTCACATTTTTTCCCTCTGAGTTTTTTGCTTCAGTAAACATATGAAGAAAACATCCTTCATATATGGACCTACGTCATGTCTAGAGTCGTGTCTACAAGTTCTATAGCAACAGTGTTTACTCGGTATGTTCTTTTTTGAAAGATTACCGGCAGAAAAAAAACAGTACCAGCTTGGGTTGTATACGAGCGCGCTTCTATGTTGACACCCCCCCCCCCCCCCCCCGCCACAACATGAACCCCAATTGCCCGCAACACAAAAGCAAACGGCTCGCAACACAGATGCAAGTGGCACGCAAGACATGAAGACGACAACTCCCGCCCTGCTGCTGCCAGTGTAGAGATGGTCACAAAGCAATATGCCGTAGTGTGATTTTGTTAGCAAATTTCTCTGACTTAGTTTTCAAGCTCTGCACATGTGGGGACGTGACGTGATAACAGCAGGAGTTGTAGTCCTCATGTCTACTTCCGTGAAATTTAGTCTACTTCTGGGTTGTCCTCTGATATTCTTACTGTTGCTTCTAGGCTCATTGCTGGCCACTTTAGAAATCTCCAGTGCTTTCTCTCAAACTATTTTCTAGTGCTTTTTGAAGTGTGTTTTGGGTCAGTGTCCTGCTGGAAGACCCATGACCTCTGAGAGAGACCCAGTTTTCTCACACTGGGCCCTACATTATGCTGCAAAATTTGTTGGCAGTCTTCAGACTTTATAATGCCATGCACATGGTCAAGCAGTCCAGTGCTAGGGTTAGCAAAGCAACCCCAAAACATCAGGGAATCTCCGCCATGTTTAACTGTGGGGACCGTGTTTATTTTTTTTGGAGGCCTCATTTTTTCCCCTGTAAAGTCTTTATTGATGCCTTTTCCCAAAAAGCTCTACTTTTGTCTCATCTGACCAGAGAAGATTCTTCCAAAATGTTTTTGGCTTTCTTAGGTAAGTTTTGGCAAACTCCAGCCTGGTTTATTTATGTCTCTGGGTCAGAAGTGGGGTCTACCTGGGTATCCTACCATAGAGTCCCTTTTCATTCAGACGCAGACCGATACTACGGGTTGACACTGTTGTACTCTCGGAGTCGGACTGCAGGACAGCTTGTTCGAATGTTAATTGAGGTTCTTTATCAACCATCCTCACAATCTTTCGTTGAAATCGCTCATCAATTTTTCTTTTCCGTCCACATCTAGGGAGGTTAGCCACAGTGCCATGGGCTTTACACATATTGATGACACTGTGCACGGTAGACACAGGAATATTCAAGTCTTTGCAGATGGACTTGTAGCCCTGAGATTGCCCATGCTTCCTCACAATTTTTCTTCTCAAGTCCTCAGACAGTTCTTTGGTGTTCTTTCTTTTCTCCATGCTCAATGTGGTACACACAAGGACACGGGACAGAGGTTGATTCAACTTTAATCCATTTTAACTGGCTGCAAGTGTGATTTAGTTATTGCCACAACCTGTTATGTGCCACAGGTAAGTAACAGGTGCTGTTAATTACACAAATTAGAGAAGCATGAAATGATTGTTGAAACGGTGCCAATACTTATGTCTGGCCCATTTTTGGAGTTTAATGTAAATTGATAATGATTTAATTTTTTCCCCCATTCTTTTTATGTTTTTTTCATTGCAAGCAAAATAAATGAAGGTATTATGACCAAAGCATTTGTAATTGCATTCATTTTCTGGGAGAAATTCAGCATTATCTGACTGAATTGCTGGGGCGCCAATACTTTTGGGCAGCAGTGTAAGTAAATAGCTGGATATGTAGGCATGAGTGATAAAAATAAAAACGAAATAAAGTGATAGCACTGGCGCCGCTATGTTGATGACATTGTTCAATAACAATTGGATAACTGCTTATGTCACAGTGTTGTGCAAGATCCAACATCAATACACTATGACGTGTCATTTCTAAAATGAGTCGTTTTGCAGAACACAGTTTAAGGTGTTAAATGTTGTTTCATAAGGGAAATTACAGTATATTATTAAGTATATGGCTGCCACTCCAAAGGACAAAAAAAACTATCATGTTTTTACATGATGGTTAACACATTTTTACATGATATTATCTCATAAAACATAGTATTTATCCAGAAGTGTGGAGACTAGCCACACATTTTACTCAAGTAGGAGTAGTGTCACCTCTAAATAATTTTACTCATGTAAAAGTAATAGTAGTCATACAAAAATTTACTCAAGTACAAGTAAAAAAATTATTTGTTGAAAAGAATACTGAGGTAATGAGTAACATGAGTAACTGCTTAAAATGTCGGGGGTTTTTTTGTTTTTTTTTTAAATAACAGAATATTTTTCTTCTCAGCACAACTTCATTTATATGAACTGTTATTATTAATATACTATACTATAACCTAATACATGACCATATTAGGCCAAAAAGAAGGCTCTTTAGGGCTGCCCTGGTGGCTTGCTGGAGCTTTTTCAAAAAAGTTTGAAAATGGAAAAAGATGGGGGGCGGAAGTATATTTTTTGTTTTAAAACGGTTTCTGTGGGAGGACAAACATGACACAAACGTTCTTCTGATTCATTAATATTGTAATGAAGTTAAACTTGAGGTGGCATCAGGCAACAGAGTAGTCATGTGGTGCGCTGCAGGGAAAATAAACATTTAATCATGAAGGCTAATTAGGTAATTGTAGCCAACTTAGTCATTTTGATAGTTGGCTAATATAGCTAATATAGATAGACAGCATGCATTTCCTTCATTATTAGGCTTTTTAGATCCAAACATTTGTTTTGGTTTTATTGGTCCGATATGGCTCTTTCAACATTTTGGGTCGCCAACCCCTGGTATAATGGAGTCATGTGGTTATTGTTGCAACGTCTCATTGGTGAAACTGAGACAGCCACTGTTGGCATCTCTGGCAAAAATAAAGTCAATATGTAGACTAAGGAGGAAAAATGTAATGACTCTTGTGTAGCCCAAAGTAGCGTAGTAAAAGTAGTGTTTCTTCTTCACAAATCTACTCAAGTAAAAGTAAAAAGTATTGCGTGGTATAACTAATTTAAGAAGTAAATTTTTCTCAAAAAGTTACTAAAGTAAATGTAACGGCGTAAATGTAATGCATTACTACCCATCTCTGTATTTATCATGTTAAAATGTGACAATATCATGTAAAAATGTAATAACATCATATTCGAAGGTGATACTGGACTTTTTTTTTTTTTTTGGTGGTGGCAGCAATACACTTCCATCGCCATTGTTATCCTTTGGACAAATGTACAACATCTATTCTTCAAATAAATCATTACATTAGTTCAGCTCAAGATAAATGAGGGAGGATTTTTCAGTGTAGCTTTTTTTTTCCCTCATTCTCATTAGAATGCTATGATGTTTGAAAACATTCTTTATAGTTACCACTAAAGTGCTTCGTCAGCAGTCACAATCAATTTCCATACCTTGTTTCAACATCAAAGAAAAAAGAATGGTCTTATTCTAGTGCAAATCTTCAAATGTGCTACAGTTAAGAATGTTGTTACTTAACGTCCTGTAGAATGCAGAAATCCAATATGGAAAAAGATTTGACGGCTCATAATGAAGTTTATAAAATGACATATGAATGCTGCAGTCATTGCTTTTTTTGTTTGTTTGTTTTTTTTTTGTTAAAAAAGTCAGCTTCATAGGCCATATTCATTTTTTATAGTGTCTCACGCATGGATATGTGACATTTTCCCGTAATATACTATGTGTGTGTGTGTGTGTTAGTGTTCCCAGTCTGCACAAAATGACACACAACTCACCCTTAATCATATCACAGGTGGTTGTGAGTCACCCTTGCCTCGGCCTACCATTTCTGCCCAGTCCTCAATGTCCAAAAGCTCAGCGATTAGGTTGAGTAACAGTATTTATCCAACCCAACCAAATCTGCTGTGGAACGCTGTATGTTTTCAGGAAAAAAAAAAGAGTGTTTTTGACACACTCCCAAAGGTGAAAACAAATAACAATAATCACTAGACCTTTCAGATCTGTGCTGAAAAAACACTTTGCCATAAATACTGTGGAAATATTTTTTTTCTGTCAAGTAAAGTGAAATAATACAAATTGAAAATGTCTTTGTGTTACATGACCAAAAATTAGCATAATGCAGAAAAGTATAAATGTACGGCGTAACTGTGCAATTTTACATTTCAACAACACAATGCAGTGCAATATAATAAAGCGCAGTGTAATGAAATGCAGTTTAACAGCGCAGAGTGTAACACAGTGCAGAGCAATGCTGGTTCAAGTAACAACTCTGTGTAACACAATTCTGTGTAGCACAATGTAACATAACACAGCGCAACCAACTAACATATTGCAACATACCGATGAGTAGTCGTGCGTCGAGGGGACGTCGTCCGCTGCCACCGAGCATAAATCAAGGCAATTTATCATTATGTAACAACATTGTAACGCCACAATGTAACTGAAGCATAACAAGATCTCAGACATTATATATCAGAACTTAGTGGCATGTAGGAGAATAACTCAGGGCAGCTTGTTCGTGGCATGCAGGGTCGCCAACTGTCCCTTGAAAAATGGAATCGTCCCGTATTTAGAAACAAAAATATGTGTCCCTTAAGCTTACCTTGTCCCTTATTGTCATGAAAATCAAAAATTGTGTTAAATTTGTAGAACAAATGATATGTAGGGGAAAGCATTCCCCCGCCTCTCCTGATTTTTTACCAATAAGCTGACAGAACAATGACAAAATCGCTTATCTCATTGGCCGAGGAGGTACTGACGCTTGCCATGAGGAAAACAAAACAGAAGACAAAATAAGAATGTGGGAGAAAAGAGATTTGAGTGATAAAATAATAGAAACATTTGAGCTTGGTGTACGCGTCAATGAACTGGCTCGACAATATAGCCAGAATATGCCGACAAACTCGACGGGTCTCAAGCAGATAGAAGCCTTCAAAATACTCAAAGCATCCAAGGAGACGACTATTGTACTTTATTTTTTTGCTATTTGTATTACCGTATTGGCCTGAATATAAGACGGCCCTGATTATAAGACGACCCCCTCCTTTTCAAGACTCAAGTTTGAAAAAAGAGTTTTTGAACACCAAATTAATTTTCATCCAGAAAATAATTACAGTACATCTGAAACAAATGATTAAAACGATATATTTGAGAAAAAAAGCATGTTATTTTGCCTCATTCAAATCTTCATATCTGAACATTTAAATATGTAAACTAAAGCGCAATCACATTCGTAAATGAATGGCTTCTGGTTTTTGAAATGTAAATAAACCAATCTATTGTGATAAAACAACAAAATTGCAATAACTGCATTAACCATCAAAGTGAAGTCTACCTGTAACTGTAGTCTTGAAACAAATCTGAAAAAGGAAAAACATTGCAATAAAATAATGCAAACTGGTTAAACTTGAGAGTAGCTGAAATCTGTCATGACAGAACATCGCTTCAATGATATCTGGCACCATCTAGCGTCGTGAATGGGTATAACGTCTAGACCGCGAATATAAGATGACCCCCTCTTTTTCAGTCTTATTTCAATGCAAAAAACACCGTCTTATATTCGGGCCCATACGGTATATTTTTGTGATCTATCAATTTTGTTTGCGTTTCCACATTATATTTCCACGAGGGGACTTTGAACGCACCGAAATTGTTAAAAATAATTAAATAAAAGTTTACCTCAGAGTTAATGTTTGCATGTTTGAAAAAGTATTAAACCCCACTTCCTAAACCCTCTCTACACACAGTTTTTAATTCTAGTATTTTTTATATTGAAGATACAGAGCTGAAAATGATTGTTTTTCATGCGCTTATATCACTCAAATATGTATGTGATTAATTTAGTTTTGAGTAAAATTAAAATAATAACATAATTATGATAAAACAAATCACTTCAAATACAAAAAAATAATTAAAGAGTGATGGTTATCTGGCCAGCCGGCTCTACCAATGAGGTGTTCCTTATTATTATTTTTTTTTTATAAGGGAGTTGGCAACCCTAGTGGCATGCACAGAGTATTTGAATAATTTGTAGCGCACTGTCGCACATTTATTGTTTATGTGTGGGGGCTGTTCCATAAATGCACTTTCTTGAGGTTCCCTGAGCTTTGGAACCCTCGAAAAGTGAGTCCCGAAAGTAGCAAAGCCATTTTTGCAGCTGCCTTGCCTTCCTCTTTAAAATATTAAAAGTTGCGGCTTTCATGTGCAACAATGAAAAATAAATACATTCGTGCTTGGGACTTTGTTTCCTGGCTTTGGCTAGGTTTGTCTTTTACCGTTGTGTTATGCCATTGTGATAGCAATCGGGCTGCAAATAACGATTATTTTTTATAAACAATTAATTGGACGGTTATTTAAACGATTAATCGGATCAATATCACTTTTTTCCTTTACCTTCACAATTTACCTTGAAGTTGTTTAAGGCATGTTGAAAGTAACAATAAAAACCAAACGGATGACTTTTTCCTTAAAAAATAATATTTTATTATAGCTACCTGAGTTAACTGAAAAGAATTTCTTAGTACACAAATCAGACAAAAATCATTCAAATAAAAAAAAATACTGCTGATTGACATATTTTTTGTGGGCAAAGCACTGATATAAATTGTGTCAATGACTCATTTATAAAGATGCACGATAATATCGGTCACCGATAATTATGGGCCGATAATGGCAATTATGACGTCACACAGATCCAGATAATAATCCAGATAATAAAAAAATTCAACCGATAATGCAATCCGATAATTATATACTTGATTTAGCCTCCAAATGTGCGCAACCGAAGAATTCAGCACGCCGCCTCCTCAACCCCTCCTCTCTCTGAAGCCCCTGAGGGAGGAGGGGTCGACAAGTAGCCGTCTTCCGACGGAGCCCGCCGCTCTGGCCGGTCCGGCAGGCCGTTGGCGAGGCGGGCTGAGCCCGGTTCCCCGGCGGCGGAACCTCCGGTGAACACCCCGGTTTCTTGAGCGTTCCCCCAAGGCGAGCAAGACGCGAGGCGTGCGCCTCCGTCCGGTGTGGAACCAGGCCTCGAATACGCCGCGGCGAATCGGCCGGATTATCCGGTACGAACGTGGCTGCCGCCGCCGAGACAAGACATGATTTTTTTTTTACCGAAATGACCCGAGAGCCAAAGCCCGGATAAAAAAATAATGCACTTAATACGACCACCATTCTTCATGAAAAACGTGCCAATTACATGTTCACCACGGACATTTGGACAAGTGATGTCCAGTAAGCAAGCTTATCATGACAGCACAGTGATTAGATGATAATTTAAACATGCAGAAAAAAAGTCAGTAATGCATTCAGTATGTAAAAGGACGAGCGGTCAGATGACTTTGTAACGCTGCCTTTATTTTCGGCTTAACAAAACTCAGGCACAAAACAACAAGCACGGGATGCGAGCTCCAACTCCGTCCAAATAGTACTGCCGTGTATCAGTTTGGCTGCTGTAAAGCAATTGTCGTGAGTGCCGCAAAGGTAGACAAAGCGCTGCAGAATGGATACATGTCATCTCACTCTTTAGAGTTAATCATTTTTACAGTGTGCAACAAAGCATATGACATTAGCTATCACTTTTCAAATGATTTAACTTATTTGTCTGCTCAATTACAGCCACAGTGGATAATCAAAACTTATTGGCACTTATTAACACTTATTAATTCAAATATGCACATTCCTGTTGTATGAAATAACAATAATATTCTGTAGCCACAAATATTCAAAATCTTTCTTCCTTCCAATTTTTTAATTTTTTTTATTTTTAGGATTAAGTATAATATATTTATTGCTTAAAATAAGGCTGTTAAGATTATTTTCAGCTAGCTATTTTTCTTCCAAGAAATCTGAGAGAAATACACTTGAAGCACTAGCAGATAATTTCACTTATTTCCAATAGATTGACACTTAAAACTGACTAGTTTTAAGGAGGTGTGTTTTTGCAGTGTAGTAATGTTATATATGTTAGGAATGGCTTACTTTTAAAGGCATTTTTGTGCGACTTAGGTATTTACTCTATAAGTAGTTGTTGCCAAAAGTTTACCATTACACAATGTCAGACAATCTGTCATTATTTAGATGTTGGAATTGACTACTTATTCATATTTTATGTTGAAAAAAAAAAGAGCAATAAATTATATTTTTGCACAGTAATATTTTCTCTTGTGTATACTTTAAAATTTTCCATAAATCTTTTAATATAATTATCGGCTTGACATTTTTGGTTATCGGTTGGAATGAGGAGGAAATTATCGGTTATCGGTATCGGTTGAAAAATGTATTATCATGCATTACTACTCATTTATTTCCTCAAACAAACTAAACAACAAAATCGAAATAGGAGGAAGCAGACTGCAATGAATCAATTTTCTTTATCACACAGTTCTTTATAAATACAATCCAAATCCAATTTCAAAGCACACTCTTATATGACAATTTACAGTTTGAATGGGAGTTTGTGTTGAAATGAGACTCTAAGCAGCTGTTACATGAATGAGTTTATGTGTGTGGTTTCTTTATAAAATGAAATGAGCCAACTTTACGATCTAACAAAAACACAAGTGCTAAAATGCTTTTCCAAAACACATAACAAACGTACACTTAAGACACTGATTAGCATAACCACTAACTAGCTCAGCGCTCCCTGCTAAGTAGTAATGTCTCATCAACAAACAATACAATCATCTTCATTTACTCACCTCTGACAGAGGCACACTGGATCTAACAACATAAAAGACAATCTAACTATCGACACTTGGTAATATTATTGATTCAGCAACCCTACAGCAGCAGCAGCTGCAGCGGTAAACTCTTTCTCTCTTGCTCTAATCGCTGGTGTGCGCGCCAGCCTCACATTACACACAAACAAGAACTCAAACGAGACTGCTCATAGCTGCCGGCAAAAATCGATTATAAAATTAGTTGGTAACTAATGTATTCATTGATTTTAATCAATTCAATCAATTAGTTGTTGCAGCCCTAGATAGCAACAATAAGTCCACTATCTTAGTGGCTGGTTGCTATTATGAAGAGAAGAGTCAGAAAGTGAACACTGGCAGAACAGATCAGATACAGTATCGGATATGAATACGACCGGGGACCCTACAGACAAACGGCGTGTGGTGCTAGTAGAGACATTGAGGCTCTCCAGTATATGTGCGCCCACTAATAAAGCCAAGGTCATTGTCAGGCATGCTATTAGCACCTACCCTTGCCCACACAGGACACCTTAATGCCCCTAAACCTGTTCCCTCTTGAGCTCCGACCCTGATCATGAACAATAGCAAGTAGGTAAGCAGCTCTTTGTTGCTCGATTCTGGTCATATTTTTAACAAATGCTGTAGTTTGCATTTGCCTGGGACTGAACCCACCCACGCACACACCCACGCGCACACAAGATGTTGTTGTTAAATGATGGCCTGATTTCTGCCATTTGTCCCTTCATTTCCAAGCCAAGTGTAATGCATTTCATAATAAATTAACGCTGAACAGTTTCCATTTCTCTCAAGATATCAACAACAACAACAAAAAAATGTCACCAAAAGCGTTTAGAGTAAATTTAAACCAAACATTAACATTCTTGCTTTTTTTTTTTTCCTTTTTGATGCAACATCACCGCTAACCATGCTAATGATGGCTGCCAGCAGTTGGTGCAGTTTCCATGTTTTAAACTAGCTCCCTCACCCGCGTGGAAATGTGGGCCACGTGGAGATTTGCATACTTATTGATTTCCCATCTTTCCGTCTTGAAAGAATAAACCCTTTGATGTGTCGGGGGAATGTGTTTATTGATGACGCAGCTGAAGGGACATCAAAATGTCATTAATTGTCGCACACGCATGCAGAGCACATGCTGGCAATCACGACTTGCATAGATGCACAAAAACATGCGCCCGCATGCACGCGTGATACGAGACCGGCTGCTGCTTGGCGAGATCAATGAGAGTACATGCTAGGTCCTCTCTGAGAGACAATTAAAAGGGAATGGATAATGAGGCTATTTATAGATTGATCTATTTGTAACAAGGGCATTCTCCTACGTAGGAGCCGGGAATGCTTTTCTCTCCTTGCATCATCCCTCTCCCTCTCTCTCCCTCCGAATATCCTTTATATTCATTTAATGGTTCATCCCCCCTTGTCATTCACTGGTTATTTTGTTCAGATATGGTGCACACGTGACACGTTATCAGGT
The DNA here is from genome assembly GCF_030265065.1 of Corythoichthys intestinalis. Classification (NCBI taxonomy): domain Eukaryota; kingdom Metazoa; phylum Chordata; class Actinopteri; order Syngnathiformes; family Syngnathidae; genus Corythoichthys; species Corythoichthys intestinalis. The sequence goes on along the minus strand of NC_080403.1, from coordinate 4,686,612 downwards.
ACCTTCCAGGGGCACTCCCGGGAGACCCTGGTGACGCACAACTGCGTGACATAACGACGTCCTCTCTTGTGTGGGGATGTTCAATGCAGTGTGCAAACACTGTGGTGCTACAATGAGATGCACTTTCCTTCCATAGATAGATAACCAGCAATGTGGTATGCCTTCGATCTGGATCATGACCTCTCTTTTCCATAGGTCCTTCTTTTGTTAGATATAGACATAGAATGCTTTGGACTCATAACAGTTATTTCTAGAGATATCCCAATCGCATACTCCGAGTCACCTGATTTTGAGAACCTGCCGAGTCCTGATCTGATACCGAAAAAAAAAACGTTTTTATTATTTTTATTTTAACAAAAGTTCCAAACATGTTACTGTCGCACAGTGCAGCCTTCGTAATGTGAATTGTTTTCAAACAAGAATAATGTAGAAAAATGCTTTTCTTTATTAAATGCTTCATTGAGTGAGTCTACTCAAATTCACTCTCGCTTTGATGGCCATGCTACTGAGAACAGCCTCTCACTTACACTAAGAGTTGCTAGAGCACACTTATGCCAGTTTAATCATGATTGACACGTTTGTGCCTTTGATGGTAGAGCTACCAAGCTTCTCTGGAAAGATCAAAGCTCCAAACCTGACAATCATCGATAACATTAAGTACCAAACCCAAGCTGCAAAGGACAGTTTGGCCGCACTGATTAGTAGGAGGGAGGGTGTGGCGCTGTACGAGCATAAAGCAGAAAACCATGAATATATTGTTAAATTAAAAACGTGATCCTTTTCACTCGATTCCGATCCACTGAAAAATGGCGCAATCGGCCTGATTTCCAAACACGTGATGACATCCCTAGTTATTTCCCATATTGGTGTACATGATGTGATATTCTTTGGAGTCCGAGCGGTACCTTTCCCTTTCCATTGGGTGATTTCTAGATCACACATGATTTGGTATTCTTGCGTTTATAAAACAGTGTGTGTTGTTCAGCATTCTTAGTCTAGGTCCATACTGCAGGTCTTAATGCACAATTCCGATTTTTTTGTCATATCTGTTTTTTTTTGCCGTGCCCGTTCAGGCTGCCTTTGTCCATTGAGCCCATTCAAGTATTACACATGCGCACTAATTCGCAGTCCGACACACACTGAGCAAACTTACCCGCATGTGCAGAAGCATCAAAACAAATAACTACGCACTGTGCGTGCATGACGCATACACAAAAGCCTTATGTGTGTGCATCTGTTTGCCCTGACTCGGCCATGTAAGAAATACTGAAATATTGCTTATTTGGCGCACAGTAAGAAACCGAGCATTATCAGGCTTATCCTTTTCTTCATTGTATTATTTTATGACTGTGGTCAAGCCAGCCTTCTGCTTAGTAAAAGCCAAGTTCAAGCTTAGTGCTAACGCAAAAGAACGTTGGTGCTAACGCAAAAGAACGGCTACATTGCTGCCGTCATTCATGCCGCTGTCGCTCAATGTTGCCCAGATCGGATTTAAACCACATACGAAAGTGACCCAGATCAGATTTGAAATGGTCCACTTCTATGCTACTTGTCATGTTCAGACCGTCAACTTAATGCCTCACTGGAGTCTGAAAAACACGAAATAATCAGAATCATGCATTAAGACATGCGGTCTGAACCTAGCCATAGTGATCCCTTTCCATAAATTGCTTGATCGATCACACAAAATGTAATATGCTTTGGAACCTAAGCAGTTTTTTTTTCGTTGAAAAATCCCTAACCAGGAAATGTATTGTTTATATTAATTCAATTTTGCATGAAATTTCTTTTCCAGAGATCGGTGGCTTGTGTATCAACTGGTATGATTTGGACCATGAGCTGTTTTTGTCTATAAATCAATAGAAAACTGCAATCATGAATCATAAGCGGATCCTTTCCATAGATATTGCAGGATGTATTATAATTTGGATTTTGAGCTCTTCATTGAAATACATACGTACGATGATTAATTCATACATGATTTGGTAAGCTTTGGCTGATGTGCAAGGTCTATTCTTTATGATGATTTTTTTTTTTCTTGTAATAGTGAACAATATCCAGAGGTGGGTAGAGTAGTCAAAAATTATACACAGGTAACATTAGCAGTAGCATTTCTTCAAAATAATATTACTCAAGTAAAAGTAGTCATCCAAGAAATGTACTCAAGTATAAGTAAAAAAATTATTTGGTGAAAAGAATACCGAAGTAATGAGTAGCATTGTGAATAACTGATTAAGATGTTTTTTTTAACATTGGTGTTTTTTTCTTTCTCAGCACAAAGTTATTTACGTATATGAACTGCTATTATGATGCTGTACTATAACATATTATATAAACACATTAAGCCAAAGAAATACAAAAAGAGAACAACATTGAATTCCTTAAAGAAAAAAAAAATCTACAGAAATTAAGCATTAACTGTTCAAAGAGTATGAGTGCTCTCTAGTGGAGAAAACATATTATTACTATTACTATTACTATTACAATTACTATAACAAGTATTACTAACATAACTATTATGAAACTTAAAGGATCATATCTCCGGTTTTCCGTGGTCAATCGGTGCCAAATAAAAACTGAGAGATTAAAATCCGCGCTTTAGAGTCATGTTAATGGCTATGTGAAATACCGTATTTTTCGGACTATAAGTCGCAGTTTTTTAATGGTTTGGCTGGGGGGGGGCGACTTATACTCTGGAGCGACTTGTGTGTAAAAATATTAACATATTATTATATCATTCACATGTTATTTTGGTGTTTTAGAGTGACACTGATGGTTTGGTGAACTTGTTAGCATGTTCTTTATGCTATAGTCAGGGGTGCACTTAATTTTTTTGCTCAGGTTCTCAGAGGAGGACCTGGAAATGTGACTTGGTCCTCATTGAGCTTGAGAGCCGACCCGCCTGATGCGGTAAAATTATGACAAGCTTTACTTAGAGCCAATTACCTTTAATTAATTATATTAACAATTAATGCTCGATTAACATCAACTGGCACAACAAAATTGCCATTACTTCGAAGTGAAATGTAAAGAAATAAACATAAAAGCACTAATTCAAAATAAAGGGCATTATGTGGCTCCCACATTAACTCCAAGTCTTGGGATGGGACCTCATAAGAGCTCATTGAACGTGCATGTTTAGCTTTGTGAAATGCGAGCAAAAACACGTTTGTCAGTGCATGGCGCTGTGCAGGGCGAGTGGGGTGCTGTCTGACATCGATAGTTTGCTTAAGTGCCACATGCTCTGTTTTTTTCGTGCTTTTCAAAGTTTGGATGGCTGAAATTCTTTGACCCTACTACATAAAATGCGCTGCTCTTATTAGCGACATTGGAATTCTCACGGCAAATTTTGTACCACAATTCCGTGCGAGCATCAGTTGCTTCTAGTCATGGTACCTCCTGCAGCCACTTTTCAGCAAAAGTCCTTTTTTTCGGTAGCTCCGGTGACGTCTCTGTCGTCTGTCTGTCTTTTGACGGGGGTGGGGGAACAAGGAAATAATTACCGGTACTCAGTGGGGCCTGCCTCTTTGACATTTTGAGAAGTGATTTTCTCGTGTCCGCCGCAATTCCAGTGGTCAGCCATCGGTACGCAAAAGCGTATGGAAACCGTTGAGGGTCAGCGCGTTTGTCTACGTCCAGTACGTATGCGCGCATGCGGACCACTTATGTGCACCCCTGGCTATAGTTATCTGATGAACTATAATTAATAGCTATGTTACGTAAACATATCGGCCACGTTCGCATTTCGTTGTTCATGCATCATGTAACATTATCATCCTGCAGACTTATTCAGCATGCTGTTCTCTATTGTGTTTTTATTTTAAATTGCCTTTCAAGATGACATATCTGTTCTATGTGTTGGATTTTATGAAGTAAATTTCCCCCCAAAATACAACTTATACTCCGGTGCAACTTTTATGTTTTTTTTCTTCTTCTTTGGGAATTTTATGGCTTTTGTGACTTCTACTCAGGTGCGTCTTAGGCTAAGTTCATACTACAGGTCTTAATGCACAAATCCGATTTTTTGTCATATCTGTTTTTTTGGCGTGCCCTTTCAGACTGCCTTTGTCCATTGAGACCTTTCAAGTACTACGCATGCACACTAATTCGCAGTCCGACACGCGCTGAGCAAGACGACCCGCATGCGCAGAAGCATCAAAACAAAAGACCACACATGCTGTCATCCGTCATTCCAGGGATATCATATTTTGCTTTTTAAAAAACACAAATAACAGACATAAATAATCCCAGTTTAGGTTTATATTCAAAGGATATGGATCGATAGCATGCACGCACTGTCCGTGCATGTCACACACACATACGGGCAGTTTGCTCCAACTCTCGGCCGTGTAAGCAATGTTCAAATATTGCTTATATGGAGCAGACAGAAAACCGATCATTCTCAGGCTTATCCTCAGCCCATTTTTATTTTTTTTATGACTGTTGTCAAGTCCGACCCTTCCTAAAAATCTGTGTTCAAGGCAAGCTAGGCGCTAATGACGCACAGCTGCAGAGCTACCGTAGCGTCTCTCTCGCTTTTTGATGATGTAATTGCTGCATGAATGAGAGACTGGACAGTCTGGAAAAATATGGCCCAGATCGGATTTGAACCACATACGAAAGTGACCCAGATCGGATTTGAAATGGTCCAGTTCTATGCGACTTGTCACGTTCAGACCGTCAAGTTAATGCCTCACTCGAGTCGGAAAAACACAAAAAAATCGAATTTGTGCATTAAGACCTGTAGTATGAATGTAGCCTTATAGTCCGAAAAATGCGGTCCTTACTTTTTTAGGGTGCTTCAAAGACGCTAGATGACAACAACAACAAAATGGTACAACTGAGTCATGTGATTATTGTTACAACATCTTATGGTGAAACTGGTTTATCCCTTGTTGGCGTCTCTGGCAAAAAAAAAAAACAAAAAAAAAGTACGGTAAAATCAAATATGTAGAAAAAAGAGACAAAATGTAACGACTAGTGTAGCCCAAAATAACAGAGTAAGAGTGTTTCCTCTTCACAAATCTACTCAAGTGAAAATGAAAAGTATGGCTTAGTAAAACTACTCTTTGAAGTACATTTTTCTCAAAAAGTTACTCAAGTAAATGTTAGGGAGTAAATGTAACGCGTTACTATCCATCTCTGACAATATCAACATAACAACATTGTTTCCTCACTCATATTCTATCGTCTTACTGACCATCCTTGTGGCCATTTTTCTCAGGACTCACAGGTGCCCAAGGCGACTTGGACAAAAGGAAAGAAGAATTTGGGAAAAACCTGATACCTCCAAAGAAGCCAAAAACCTTCCTTCAGCTGGTATGGGAGGCCTTGCAGGACGTCACCCTCATTATCCTGGAGGTTGCTGCTCTCATCTCGCTGGGCCTCTCCTTCTACCACCCGCCTGGAGAAGACACTGGAGAATGTGAGTCAATACCTATTTGTCAATGCCAAGCTCAAGTCTGCAAACTGATTCTTATGTTTAGGTTTGATTAGTGGATAGTAGATATTAGGCAGTGTAAAATGCGGAGAGTGAATTTTGGCAGCCTTTGAAGCCTTTTTTTAATTGGCTAAAGCCTTACAATCCCTCTCCCTACGATTAGAAATATCATGGGAAGCAATGTGGGGAAGTAAGGTAACAATTGATATTTTTCTTAACACCTTATGTTATTTGTCAACGCAGAGATGATATATCCATTGGTAGCACTACGCACAGTCATGGTTCCACTTCCCATCATGCATTTGGGCATGGCTACAGTATCATTTACTAAAAGCTCAACAAATACACTAGATGGCAATATTTAGTCGCAATGTACAAAGTCACAAGTCTTTCTATCCATGGATCCCTCTCACAGAAAGAATGTTAATAATGTAAATGCCATCTTGAGGATTTATTGTCATAATAAACAAATGCAATACTTATGTACTGCATGTTGAATGTATACATTCGTCCGAGTTTTATTCATTTTTTTCTTAATGCATTGCCTAAATGTAAATGATCGGGAAAAATTATCGGGAATGATTGGAATTGAATCGGGAGCAAAAAAAAGCAATCGGATCAGGAAATATTGGGATCGGCAGATACTCAAACTAAAACGATCGGGATCAGGATCGGGAGCAAAAAAACATGATCGAAACAACCCTACTAATTACACAGCAAATGACATCTTCCTACCTTTATTACAAGTATGTGCCAGATAAAACTGCCCATCCTTGTTGTTCGGTTTTACCTTTGTGTTGATGTTTGTTTGGTCGCCTATTCCAATGAATTGTGAATTTAAATGGTTCAGCTTTACGTATCAGGCAGTTAACTGCGGTAAACTACTCTGGTCGTAGTTTGAAATAGCAGATTAGCTGCAGTATTTTAGCTTACTGGCTAGGAATACAGTGACAATTAAATATGATTTGAGTGAGAGGCTCTCACTCAAGAGCTTTGTCTAATGTTGTGTTAAAATGATATGTGGTATTTGAACTGTATCAATAGTGATGCTATTTATTGCTGTTTGTTAATGTGACCAAAATGAATAGAATCAATCTGTATTAATTAATTGCCTATCCTTGGAAAATGCACCTCTAACAATTTTGTATGTCTGCTCACCACAATCTCCAGTTGTTGTACAAGCATTTTATTTGTTACAGTCCCTGTAATCTGTAACAAGACGTCTTATTTTTTATTTCTCTTTGACTCAAACAGCATTACTCTTGCAAATTGGTATTAGAAAGTTATTTGGTCTCAGCAAGGATAAATCAGAAAGATGGAATGAGAGAGGTAAACTAGGTAACCCACCTAAGCCACATGAACTAACTAATAGTTACAGTGATATATCCCCATTTCTGTCCAGAAATGTGTGTGCAGTGTAAACACATTTTGTGAAACCTGTGAACTATAATAATAGCATAAGGCATATGCATTTTAAAAACATTAACATTTATAATGTACTCATAATAAAAATAAAATAGACTTCAATTTTACTACTTGAGCACATATTAGTATATATGAACTAATATGCTTAAAGTAGACAAAATATACTTGACGTTGTTCCACTTTAGGACATAAAAGTACATGAAGTACAATTCAAGTTGGAATTTTTCACAAATTAAATACAATTAGAATATATTTAGTATAAAATTAGTTGTTCCAAAATAGCATGCTGTAAGTAAAATTATCCATGAACACACTTAAAGTATACTGAGGATTAGTGTGGCTTCAAGTTCACAAAAGTATGCTTTTGGTAAGCTCGGTAAGTTTTGGTACATTTAACACATTTATTTTTCACCAAGGGAAATCACAGAAGACATGTACATCAAAACACAATTGCAGTTCAAGAGATTTTTTTTCCGCAATATTTTCTTAATTTGGTACAAATTTGAACTGTACGTCAATAACAAGTTAAACAGTGTAAAATTGATAGAAAAAAGGGAAACTTGCTTTTAATGTAGTGCATGTAAAATTCTGTATTCAACTGTATTTAAAGTGCCTGTGACACAAAAAAGTATGTTTATTGGTTTTATGGAAGCGATCGATATATATACCAGTATATATATATTTTTTTGCATCCCGCGTCATGAAAATGAGTGACTTCTGGCCAGAGTCTGGATTGAGGAAGAAGGCAAAGGTGATGTCAGCGAACTAATCATCTTCACAATACAGCCATTACTATAGTATGCAGAAAGACTGTGGATTCAGCTGATTTTGCAGATTAATTCTTATATTTTTTTTCGTCACACCAGCCTGATGTGCTGCAGGCTTTTGTTGCAACACCAGGGAGAGTGGTGTGAGGCTTTTTGGATTTCCAGTAGATCATTCACTGCGAAGAATGGGCAAAACAAGTCCAACAATCTAGAGACCATCGGACGGATGACAAAGTGATTAAGCTATATGTTTTATTTCATGTCAAATACTGTGATCATGGCAAACGTTTTAATAAGGAGGTGGCTTGCATTTTGTTGGTAACAATGCTCCCTCTCCACCGAGCAGACCACTCGGACTTTAAAGGCGTGCCCGCCTATAGAGTGCTATCCTCAGCTTGAGCCAGGGGAGCCCCCCCGCTCTCATCTCCGGTTCTCAATTGTGTCGAGACTTACATCCCCCTCGGCGCTATTCACGTGCCCGCCTAGAGAGCGCTATACTCGGCTTGGGCACGGGGAGCCACGGGTGCTGACGTCGGCCGGTTTGTCCACCAAGAATGTGCCATTTTCATCGTTCATTCCCCTCTGCATCCCTGGCAACAAGCATTGCCCGCCTGCCGGGGCCGCAGCAGAACGACGAGTTGAAATTTGCTCGCCGCGGGAGGCTGGCCGATCGTTGAAGACAATCATCATTTCCGAAAGGTGTGGAAGAGACTTGGAAGAGCCGCTCGGTTCGGGTTAGCATGTCGCCTAGCTTTCACGCCTCCTGTTTTGTTTACCCTCTTTCCTCCGTCTCCGAAGCCGGAGCAGGAAAATGACAAAAGCCATTACGCTGTAATTTAGCCCTGTCTTACAGAGTAAATGCATTTTTAATATTTCATATTCCATTTGGCACGAGACTGTTATTTGTCATGACCATACAATTAATTTAGCAATTGGGAAAAAAAATACTTAGATAAAAGGAATATCCTGTAAAAACATTGGAGCAGACAGATAAAAACAATGATGACATTTTGCCGCTCTCTGTCACATTTTCCTCGTTCTGAATCTTCCTCCTCCATTGGGCCTCTAAATCAGATGAAATCATTACTCTGCCGATGTCAACACCCAGATGGTGGCACCAGAGCGCTAAAATGACAGGAGTAGCTAAACGGCAGATTGAAAGACTCATTTCTCGTCATCTGCCCTTTGTTAAATTGTTGTAGATAGTCAAATCGTCTAAAAATATGATTTTAATTCACATAATAATGGTATTTAAGATTTTTTTTAATGGTGTCACAGGCACTTTAAACTTTTGGTTTCAACTGTAAGTTGTCATTTAATTTGAAACAACCAACAATGATCTCAAATTAAAGGCCTTGAAGAGTGCCTTCCATATCTACACCTGTTCTGTAAATAGGCTCTGCTGCATTATATAACCAATAAATAACTTTTTTTTCTCCCTGAAATACTCACCATTGCTTACTCATGCAACAGATTGACACATGTTCACTTAAGGGTGGGGCCGGGACTGGACATATATACTACAGTACATGCAAGTGCACGGACATGTTAGCGGGAGGTTAATGAAGTGTTGAGTCGAGAAATAACCTTGAGCACCTAGTGTCTATACATTAGCCCCGCGAGCCGTGAAACAGGAAATGAAGACCCATAACGAGGGGCTGAGTCAGCGCCATAAGTCACCACCGCCTGCAGCGTTATGAGAGTAATGGCACTCAGCCCGCTTTGCCAAAAGGGACCAGTCATCATTTTGAAGACTGTAAAAACTTTCGAGGATGACCAGAGGTGTGTGCGTTTTTTGTTTTGTTTTTTAATTTAACATATTTTTGTTGGTAACATGCCCAATGATTATATTTATACAGAATATTGATCAATTACTAATATCTTTAAGGTGCAAAATTACAGTAATATATTTATATAACGAATATATTTGTCCTAACTTTTTTACTTCTCATTTCTGCGGCTGCGATTTTAGACCGCACCTTGATTTTGCACACTTTGCAAAAGATGCTGGATTCTGCTGAATAAGTCACTATGCTTATAACTTGGTCTCAGTCGTTAAAAAAAACTCTCCCATTTAACTTGTCGATGCATTTAATGTAGAGATTGAATATGAACAGGAAGATGCACACAACGCAGGATGAGGATTTACTGTGTTGCAGTCCATAAAGCAATTGATTGCATTGCAGCATTAGATTTTGTAGCTGTGATATCTGCATAGCTATAGATATCTAAAACTGCCTTTGCTGTTGACAATTTTCTGATTTAAATTTTGTCCCATGTCCAGTTCCTGCACATGTGGCTGGACGACTGCACTGTAGTAAGGAGAGAATGACCAGGGCCATGTATTGTGAGATTTTGGGGAATAACCTCCTTCCTTCAGTTAGGGCATCGAAAATGGGTGGTGACTGTGTCTTCCAACATGACAATGGCCTAAAGCAGAGAACCAGAACTACCAAGGAGTGGCTTTGTAAAAAGCATATCAAGGTTCTGGAGGGGCTTAGACAGTTTCCAGACCTAAACCCAATAGAAAATCTTTGGAGGAAGCTCAAACTCTGTGTTTCTCTGTAACAGCCCAGAAACCTGATTGATCTAGACAAGATTTGTGTAGAGCAGTGATGCAAAATCCCTGCTGTAGTCTGTGCAAACCTGGTGAAAGGTTACAGGAAACATTTGACCTCTGTAATTGTAATCAAGCCTACTGTAGCAAATATTAACACATTTTCTCAGGTGTTCAAATACATATTTGTGGCAGTAAATTATAATAATTAAAAAAAAAAAATCATACAATGCGTTTCGGGTTTTGTTTTTCTCTCACAGTGGACAAGCGCCTACCATGAACATTTCAAACCTGCCTAATACGTCTAAGTGGGAGGACTTGTAAAATCGCAGGGTGTTCAAATACTTATTATTATTATTATTAGTATTTGTGTATATATTTTGTGTGTGTTTGTAAATATGACTGGAAGTCAGTGCCACACTCTTCATGAACCTCAACTAGGATTGTGCCGGTATGAGATTTTGTCGGTATGATAACCTTAAGCAAAAATACAGCGTTTAACAGTATCACGGTATTGCAATTATACCTCTAAAATGTGTGTGTTTTTTTTTTTAGATGTATGGGTTAAAAAAAAAAAAAAAAAAGTCAATTGAACAGGATTTTTTATTTTTTTACAACATGTCTGCAAATTGGAACATCAACATGAATATTATGTTCAAATACATAATATAACAAAAAATAAATAACTGAAGTATTTTAAATAAAACTGAAATAAGTAGCACTTATAGACTAAACCCACAGCCACAGCTGAAGTTGCTAAACAATAGAACAAAAATAATTATTTTCCATAAAAAAGTAAAACACTTCCAAGTAAAATTGTAAAAATATGTATATCAGGCACTTCACTGACTTTAAAGCTCCAGCTCAACATTTTTATAGTTTGCTCATTGTGTACATTTTTTTCTCTCAGTCCAAGTTTGAGCATGTTCACCTTTTCTGGGTTAATATACCACTACTAATATTTATATTAATTAGTAGAATATTATTGAAGAGCGATTGTGTATGACTTGTTTCATTATTTACACATTATACCCCCCCCCCCCCAAACCACACACACACACACACACACACACACACACACACCCACACACACACACACACACACCCTCTCTCAACACAGAAAGTCGCCAGAGAGAAAAAACACCACAGGCTGTATGATGAAAATGTTATTTTGAGCTGATGTTTACATTGACAAAATAATTAAGGTTGCCAACAGTCCCGGATTTTGTGGTACAACCCAGTTCCGTCAGCCCCGGCAGCGGCAGTACCAATTGGAACTTCCTTTATTCTGTCTTGTCCCAAACAATCCGGGACTGTTGGCAAGTACCCTAGCGCGGAAGACTTTAGAAAAGTTGGCTAATGGTAGAAAAGAACCCAGTTAGCCATCTTGGCATGCTAAATAGCCACATTATCTGCCTCATTAAAAGCTAGTTACGTTATAGTATTTGTTTTACCATTGCCAACCATACACATTAAACATGCTGGAGAGAACTCTCGTAGCTTGTGGGAAATGATAGCGTTTATTTACCTTAAATTTTGAATAAAGTGACAGATGATGATCACGTAAATGTGAAATCAAGTTTGAGGTGTTGGTCCCCCTTGCAGCCAAGCTCTGCAAGCAAGTCTTGCACGTCGGATGTCCTTCCTCCTCTAAGCTGTGGCCGTCTGCTTCTTTTCGGTAGCCAAAATACCCCCAGACAAGCGATTTTGTTTTTTTTTCTAGTGTAGTCTATAGCACAGTGTTGCATCACTGACGGGCATAGCAACAACCGGAGGGGAAGGGGTGAGCACTCCCGCTCCATTTCTCACTGCATTTTTGGGACATGAAAAATAACGAATACCGTACTACGGTATGACGGATAATTTTAGTGGTTTTGAAACCGTGACTTTTTAATACCACGGTAAAGCTTGAAACCGGTTACTGGCACATGCCTACTTACCACTCATCATTGATAATGGGTAGTTGTGGCAACCGTGACTGAGAGTAGTGGTTGCTGTTGTTACATCAGGTGTGTTCTGTTCAATGAAGTGCGCTGTTTCTTGGAGTCGTGCGGTGTATGGGGTACAAGAACAGCAAGTGGTAATTCCAAAAGTCTGTCATTCTTCTCCACATCGCTCGCCACAATATTAACGTACCAAATCGATGTGAAGTAGGTCGAGGTGAGCTCTGGTTATACTATTGATTGTTCATTTCACACTAAGCATCAACAAAACATTAAGCAGCGTGTCGAGAGCCAGTGTCTCTTGTGACTTAAATGCATTGTTGAGCGTTTTAGAATAAAGTTTACCTCCACTGAGGTAATCCATTGAGTGTTCTCCCTTCATTTATTTGGGGGGTAGAGTCATTGCTATTTGAAAATGTATGATTAATTAAATTAACATGTGCTGTTTATATTGTACAATTATTTCAGGTTAAAAAATGAAGTTCATCTGCGTATGATGATTGCTGAATGAGCAGCACTAAAGCTAACTAAGGTATCACTTCAATACTGAAAACTCAAAATACACAAATTACTGTAATCTAATTTAAATTAATTTGAGTACTGCAAACTCAAAATAAACAATTTAATCTAATCCAACTATGAAGGTTAATTTGAGTTCTTACAACATGAATTAATTAAGTAATTTGCATCTAATTAATGTCAGTCACATAAGTGACATTTTCTAAGACAGTAAGTTTGCATTTTTTTCAAGTTCCTTTTCATATATACACATGTGTTGCTTGGATCAGGGTGAACCTCACACTACCCTACTTTAGAAAAATGTATATTAAATTGTTGTATCTATCACTTATATATCTATATCTGCCGTCAACACTCGAGAGCCAGTGACATCGGTTCCTGCATGTGCAGTAGCAACCCGTTACGATCGGGTAGTGACAGCTACTATAGTCACGATTTCAGTACAATTATTAAACTGTTTGTCAAAAAATTGCAGCTGTGTGTGTTTTCAAATTTTTATACCAAAACAGTGTTAGAAGCTATGTTTCCCCTGCGGTCTGTGCATGAGTGCACACAGAGGGCAAGAGAAACACAGCGCCTAGCATTGTTTTTGTATGAAATGTTTGGTGCAAGGCGAATGTAACATAACTACAGTTTACAACTGTCCATCACATAGTACAAGTGTACAGTGGCCAGCATTGAGAAGGCGTACGTGCATGTAAGCACTGAATGTGAAGTGCACATTCGGCCGACCAACGTTTAGCCGCTACACCAGTGGAAATGACAACAAAGGTGCATCAAAACTTACTTTTTTGTTAGTTCTATTTTGTGGTCAAAGTCAGGAAAATGCTGACTTCAATTAAAGAAATCCTGAAACGGGTTAGGCTCCAATCTGCACCTCACAACATGCTACTCGCAGACACTACCTATGGTGCATGATGTAAGGTTTGTTAGGTTATTACAATATTTTAACTCTCTTTTGGAGGTTATGCCTCAGTGAGATTTGTGAGTGAGTTTTGATGGTTGCTGCATAATTTTGTTCTCACCATGAGTGGAAGAACCGCTGCAGAGCACGAATGAAAGCGAGCCGATACCACCTCATCCAGCTTTGTTGTTTTATTCTGCAAATCCGCATTCAAACGGGACAGATGTGAACACGCCCTATGGAATCTTACACCGTCATTCAGGAACCGACTGTCTTGCGACCTGGTAGCTATGTAGCATGGGTTAGTATCTATAGATACTCGGAGCCCGAGTTTCTTTGATCACAGCTGATTAATTAATTGCGGTCTAAATGATGCCAGTCTTGCCTGTAGGTTACAAGTTAGCCTCTGGAAGGCATGCGGACACATGCACACACAGCTGTCGTATGCTGCAGCACACTCGTGCCTGTTTATATGTAATTTTTTGGTATATTTAGGGTTTGTTTTTGTTTTTTTATTTGACGTACTGTATATCCATTTTCCAATTTGGGTATTGTAGAAAACATTTTTCAGGTGAGATATATATGGAAAATTGTTTTTTAAATATTATTTTACAGTTAATATTCTATATTATTTTTAAATATATTTTATATAATATTATACAATATAGGCCAAAAGCTTGGACACAACTTCTCATTGGTGCATTTTCTTCATTTTAATGACTATTTTTTATTATATGTAAATTCTCACTGAAGGTAATAAAACTATGAATGTACACGTGTGGAATTATGTACTTTGCTCTGATTACTTTTTTGCAAACTCTTGCCATTCTATTGATAAGTTTCAAGAGGGAGTAACCTAAAATGGTTTTTGACTTCACTGGTATGCCTTTTCAGGGTTAATTAGTGGAATTTATGGCTTTATCAATGGGATTTGGACCTTCAGTTGTGTTGCATTGAATGAGGTGTGTCCAGAGTTTTGGCCTGTACTATACGTTCTAACATTTAGTTTTTATTTGATTTTGATCTTTTTTTTTTTTTTTTCAAGTAAAGTTAAAATTAAATATATTTTTTAAAATGATAAATTATTTCATGTTTGAAAACCTTTTTGTCATTTGAAATAATCTTACATTTCTAAGTATTTTATTTCTTACATTTTATTTTATTTATTTATTTTTTAACTAATGTATTTCTATCCTATCATTTGGTCACACTATACAAACAAGTCATGAATGATTCACTCCCCAAAAAATGGCAAAATGGAATTATAAAAGCTACTGCAGTGATCCCTTGTTTTTCGCGGTTATTGGGGACCAGAACCCACCGTGATAAGTAAAAACCGCGAAGTAGCGCCCCCCCCCCCCCCCCCCCCCCATTTGTGTGTGTGTGTGTGTGATTTAGTATTGGAAATAGAAACATGTAAGACATGTTTTTTTTAAATTTTTTTTTATTTTGGTTTTTCCCCAGAGTATAATTATAACTTAATTTAACTGTAAATGTATAATTTAAACACTTAAAATGTAATAATAATGATAAGTTTTAAACATGTTACTGTCCCACTGAATTTTTAAATAAGAATAAATTTTAAAAAATGCTTGTCTTTATCAAATGCTTCATTGAGTGAGGCCACTCAAATCCACTCAAGCTGCTCACTTACACACAATGAGTTTCCACAGCAACTGTTTAACAAGCGGCACTTGCGGCGCTTTCAAGCATCTCTGGCAATATCAAACCTTAATGTCTGTCAATCATCGTTAACTTTAAGTGCACTGCCTGACGAAGAAAAGCAGCAGGAGGGAGAGTGGGACTACGTTATCAGATCAGGGGTAATCTGTATTAATTTTTCCATTTTGTAATTGAAAAAGAATATGCAATGGACTGAGTTTGAAACGCGAAGTAGCGAGCGATCACTAATTTATTATTAAATGCCATAGTGAAGAGTAAGAAAAAAAATCTAATCAAACTACACCTGAGTACAAAGTGAAAAAATAAAGAGCAAATTTATGTGTATACTCCAGCACCATGGACAGCAGTAACTGGTTTAAGCTGCGGTTATTATGTTTTTGGAGAACGATTGACTGATGCACTGATACAAATTAAAATAACACGTTTTATTTAAACTCCTTGCAAATGTAATGCCCACAACAGAGACTCAATTTTCAAATGTGATGGAGGAAGAGATTCAATCTTTAAGGGGACCATTGAGTAGAGAACAGACCTATGCTAAGGCTACACGATGAATATTGTTCATATATTTAAGGTGTAGGTCTCTATTATAATGCCTAAGACAAACATAGACGTTTTAGTCGTGGTGTCCATAACTTGGGACACACGCACAAGCAGGCCCATTTGTAGCAGGGTAATTTTCAGGGCTGTAGAATGCATCAGCTCCATTTGCCGCTAACAAAGTGGGCCCCATCATTACCTTTAAATGTTTATGGATGTTTCCCTTGTACAGCTTGTGGCACAGTGAAAGGTGGCGCAGAGGACGAAGGTGAGGCAGAGGCGGGCTGGATTGAGGGTGCTGCTATCCTCCTGTCGGTGGTGTGCGTGGTCCTGGTGACCGCCTTCAATGACTGGTCTAAGGAGAAGCAGTTCCGTGGGCTACAGAGCCGCATCGAGCAAGAGCAGAAGTTCCAGGTGGTCCGCGGAAGCCAAGTCATCCAGCTGCCAGTATCAGACATACTTGTTGGCGACATCGCACAAATTAAATACGGTGGGTATTAACTTTTTCTTTTATTTTCCACCTCCAATTTTAAGTGTTAGGTTAACTGAAAACTTTAAATTGATCCTACATGTCAGTGAATATGAATGCTTGTGCCCTCTTTTTCTTTTCTTTCTTTCTTTCTTTCTTTCTTTCTTTGTTCAGAAAAGATTAAACGGCAACAAAAAATACATTTTTCTTTTTTGGGTGATATTTATTTTAAATAACTCATAAGAAAGCATTGAATGATTATGCCGTAGATCAGGGTTTTTATTTGATTTACTTTTGTTCCTTGAAGAATCCAGAAAAGGTTATTTGATTGTGGCTTTCTGAAAAACAATACATTTTTACATTTAGGCACTCCTGCAATCGTCACACTTTTTCTGTTACAAACTGAGCCCGGCCCCTCATCAGAGAAGGGAAGAGTTATGTGGCCCTCACAGGAAAAAGTTTGGGGACCCCTGCCGTAGATAGAAGAAAACACAATGCCTTCCAATGTTGAAATCGTACATATGCACAAACTCAAACTTTACTCACATATACTAATATGGACTACAATATACTGTAGACTAGACTTACAATAACATGGTTTCTTATAAAGTAGTCTTATAGTCTTATAAGTTAATTACTGATTACTCATTACGCCTCAAAAAAGTAATCTAGTTACTTGTTACTCTATTATCAAAGTAACTAACTTCAAAAGTAATTTATCAGTTACTTTTGACCAATATTTCTCTTTGCTGCCTCAACATAAGAATGACAACAGAAAAATGTAATCGCATGTAATTGACTTTCCGATAATTGAATTTAAAGGAGAAATCAGAATTTTTCACATAAAGCTTCACCTTCGAGTTAGCGGGGATTTAATTACCCACTTGATTTCAACCAGCATTTTCAACCAGCTAGCTTAGCCACTCCAGAGCCCTGAAATTAACAAATAACTGACAAACTGCATGGAATTTGTTGAAATCAAATCCACTGACTAACTAAACCCCCGCTAATTTGAAGATTAAGCCTAATGTAAAAAATTCTGAATTTAGGGTTAAGCTTTAACAGCATATCAGAGCCAATGTAAAACAATGCAAATTGACTGCACAGTAATCAACAACACAAATGAATTGCACAGTGCAATAAACGCAAAGGTGGGGGCTGGTGCGAATGCTCGCGCACAACCCAGAAGTATGCCGTACACACACACTGTCAATTTGACCACGAAATGTGGCGGCAACTAAGTACGTTACACTCAATCAGACAACACATCCCAAAGATTCTAAACGAACATATTACCTCACGGCAAAGCTACGAAATGGCCAATCATGTACCTATCGCTGGAACCCTCCAGAATGAAGGAAAAATATTCATTCATGGACACAAACAGATCAACATTCCCTCGCACATCTCAATAGGTGGCTGCACTCCGCTCGAATGAGCACCCGCATCCCGCGCTGGCACACGCTTTTCTCAGTACCAAAATACTTAGCGAGTGTGACTCGAGACCAAAACAAGAAGTATCGTTGAGCGGTTACCATGGAAAAGGACCCGCAGTGAGAAAATGGGAACATTTCTAACATTTTTTATTCAAAATGCTCTTCGTACATGACTACTATATTCTTCATTCTACATACATTATAAGGCAATAACATCATAGTAACGCACCAGACACGAAGGAAACTATCTTTAATCAGATTACTGTTTTGGAAAAATGAACGCGTTAGATTGCTCGTTACTGTAAGACAGTAATCACATTACATTAGCCCGCCCGTCTCCTCAGACCATAGGACATGGTTCCAGTAATCCATGTGCTTTGTTGACATGTCTTCAGCAAACTGTTTGCGGGCTTTCTTGGGTACCGTCTTCAGAAGAGGCTTCCTCCTGGGGTGACAGCCATGCGCACTAATATGATGTAGAGTGCGGCGTATGGTCTGAGCACTAACAGGCTGACCCCCCCACCCCCAACCACCTCTTTAATCTATGCAGCAATGCCGACAGCACTCCTGTAACACATGACATCTGGAGGAAAAATGACAAGCATTACTCAATTTGGACATTTAGCGATGTACGTAGTTTCTAAAGCAGGGGTCCCCAAACTACATCCTCCACATTTGGTCCGGCCCCCTGAACAATATATATATATATATATATTTTTTTTTTTTTTTGCATTTTTAATCATGTTTTCATATGTCTGAATTTAACACATAAATCAACTTAGGGGCATCGTAGCATGTTAAAATTCTAGCCAAAGCAAGCAACTTCAAGAGCATACCGCCATCTAATGCATACAGTGTATCACAAAAGTGAGTACACCCCTCACATTTCTGCAGATATTTAAGTATATCTTTTGGTGGGACAACACTGACAAAATGACACTGACACAATGAAAAATAGTCTGTGTGCAGCTTATATAATAGAGTTAATTTATTTTCCCCTCAAAATAACTCAAAATATAGCCATTAGTATCTAAACCAGGGGTCCCCAAACTTTTTCCTGTGAGGGCCACATAACCCTTCTCTTCTCTGATGAGGGGCCGGGGTCAGTTTGTAACAGAAAAAGTGTGACGATTGCAGGAGTGCCTAAATGTAAAAATGTATTGTTTTTCAGAAAGCCACAATCAAATAACCCTTTCTGGATTCTTCACGGAACCAAAGTAAATAAAATAAAAATGATATAATATAATATAGTATAATATAATATAATATAATTAGGGCTGTCAAACGATTAAAATTTTTAAGCGAGTTAATCACAGCTTAAAAATTAATCGATTTAATCGCAATTCAAACATCTCTAAAATATGCCTTATTTTTCTGTAAATTATTGTTGGAATGGAAAGATAAGACACAAGACGGATATATACATTCAACATACTGTACATAAGTACTGTATTTGTTTATTATAACAATAAATCAACAAGATGGCATTAACATTAATATTCTGTCAAAGCAATCCCTGGATAGAAAGACTTGTAGTTCTTAAAAGATAGATTTTAGTACAAATTATAGAAATTTTATGTTAAAACCCCTCTTAATGTTTTCGTTTTAATAAAATTGGTAAAATTTTCAATCAAAAAAAATTAACTAGTAGCTCACCATTGTTGATGTCAAGAATTACACAATGCTCATGGTGCATAAAATCAGTCGCACCCAAGCGCCAGCAGAGGGAGACAAAAAACACAGGTAACAAGTGGACATGACACTGCTGTCATTTTAATCTGTTTGAGCGGGGCATATGCGTTAATTGCGTCAAATATTTTAACGTGATTAATGAAAAAAATTAATTACCGCCCGTTAACACGATAACTTTGACAGCCCTTAATATAATATAATATAATATAATATAATATAATATAATATAATATAATATAATATAATATAATCAGGGGTGCACATAATTTTTTTGCCCAGGTTCTCAGAGGAGGACCTGGAGATGTGACTTGGTCCTCATTGAGCTTGAGAGCCGACCCACCTGATGCGATAAATTTATGACAAGCTTTACTTAGAGCCAATTAACTTTGATTAATTATATTAACAGTTAATGCTTGATTAACATCAACTGGCACAACAAAATTGCCATTACTTTGAAGTGAAATGTAAAGAAATAAATATAAAAGCACCAATTCAAAATAAAGGGCATTATGCGGCTCCCACATTAACTCCAAGCCTTTTTAAAAATGGGATGTCCTCCTCATAAGACCTCATTGAACGTGCATGTTTAGCTTTGTAAAATGCGAGCAAAAACACGTTTGTCAGTGCATGTCGCTGTTCATTTCCTTTATTCCGCCCTATTCCGCCACATGTCCATAGGGCGAGTGGGGTCCTGTTTGACATCGATAGTTTGCTTAATTGCCACATGCTCTCTGTTTTTTTCGTGCTTTTCAAAATTTGGATGGCTGAAATTCTTTGACCCTACATAAAATGCGTTGCTCTAATCGGCGACATTGGGATTCTCACGGCACATTTTGTACCGCATTTCCGTGCGAGCATCATTCGCTTCTAGCCATGGTACCTCCTGTAGCCACTTTTCAGCAAAAGTCCTTTTTTTCGGTAGCTCCGGTGACGTCTCTGTCGTCTGTCTGTCTTTTGACGGGGGTGGGGGAACACGGAAGTAATTACTCAGTGTGGCCTGCCTCTTCGACATTTTGAGAAGTTATTTTCTCGTGTCCGCCGCAAATAGAGTGGTCAGCCATTGGTACACAAAAGCGTATGGAAGCCGTTGAGGGCCAGCGCATTTGTCTACGTCCAGTACGCATGTGCGGACTACTTATGTGCACCCCTGAATATAATATAATATAATATAATATCATGTAATATAATATAATATAATATAATAATACTGTATTAATTAAATAGATAATAACCAAATAACCATTGCTCAGTTCTTCACAGAAAAAAGCCAGGACATAAATAACTCTATTGAAAAAAAAAAAAAAAAAAAAATTTTTTTTTTTTTTTACAATTTTTTTTTTTTTTGTTCAGGGGGCCGGACCAAATGTGGCTGCGGGCCGTATCCGGCCCGCGGGCCGTAGTTTGGGGACCCCTGATCTAAACCCTTGGCAACAAAAGTGAGTTACCCCTTAGAACAGGGGTCCCCAAACTTTTTCCTGTGAGGGCCACACAACTTTTCCCTTCTCTGATGAGGGGCCAGGGTCAGTTTGTAACAGAAAAGAAATATAAGTGGAAACGGATTACGCTACACAAGCACTTTATTATGCTTATTGTTAACACTTGTGTATGTAAGTCTGATGTGGAAAGATTGTTTTTTTTTCTTGGAGATGAAATGCATGTGTGGCAGCTTAGCATTTTTTTTTTTTTTTTTTTACATAGTGTTTTGACAGTTGCCGTCATATTTTTGGAATCATAACACCGTGTACAGGAACAGCATTCCGGCCCTGAATCTTATACCAGAACTGCGTTCCTGACCGTTCTGGTCCACTTTCACCCCTGGTTACTACCCACTTCTGGTCAACATGAAATACATTTCAAAGTGTTCTGAATGGAGTTGTAGCTAAAGGACCTGTCTAAACCTACCCAAGTGCTGCCATTCCATTAGAATCTGATTAAACCATTGTTTTCTATTTGTGTTGCTCATCTCCACTTATTTTAGCAAAGGTGGGCTACACTCTGAAACTCCGAACTAACCTAAAGGATCTGAAGTTGAAGTGGTGAACTATTTTGCCAGCACACTCCCATGGCACAAAGTGACAAAGGAGACAGAGGAAGAGCAGTGCCCTTAATTGAACATTGATCTCAGAACTGTTAAGTGTTGAACAAACCAGTCATCAACCATGTCACTTGATTACTTTATCAAGAATAAAATGGAATGACCTTTTTGTAGTCCTCTAATGAAAGAATCCTGGTTGTACAGCAGGAAAGTTAATATTAGACGCATTGGAGCACATATTTTTCCAACCTTATACAATGAGACAGAGAAGAATGAGAGCAGCTGTGTACTAGTATATAGCAACTGTACATGAATGATAAATACTTTATATTATGCATGATGTACATGAATAGATGCATGGATGTGAATGTGAACAACACAAATAATTATCAGGGGTTCTGTATGGAACAACAACATGAATAATAATTTTAAAAATGGCTGCAGTCTCCACATATTGGTACCTTTATATTGATGTTTTATACAGAGTTCTGGTCTTTTATCTCCTCAGGTGATTTGCTTCCTGCGGACGGAGTGTTGATCCAAGGCAACGACTTAAAGATTGATGAGTCGTCGCTGACTGGAGAGTCTGATCACGTGAAGAAGGCTGCAGACAAAGACCCCATGTTGCTATCTGGTATGTCATGAAGCCCTGTTTGAATGCCAATTATTTTTAAGTTTGTATGTGCACAATAACGTTATTTTCATGGGTTGCATTTTCAAAATAACAGAAAAAGAGGACCTCTTCAAATACTTGTGCACCCTTCATACTTCTAGTAGCCCCCTCTTTGGCACACTGCAAAATTATAACATCTTAATAATTTAATTTTCTTAAGTCTAGTCAAATAATTTTCTCCATCTTGTTTTGAGTGTTAAAGACCAGTTATAAGATTAAACGGAACCACAAACAGAAAGACTTGTAGTTCTTAAGGGATTAATGTTAGGGGCTGTTTACATGGTGACTCTCCGAGAATCCGAAAAATTTCAAAGATGCATTTATATATTTCCGTCTCCATTCAAACAATGCCGCAATTCCGCATTAAAACGATGTAGTATTCATGCCAGGCCCTAGGGGGCAGTGCAGATTTACAAGGCAACAGCGAATGATGCACTTTGACCCCACCAAGCTCCGAAGCCCGGAAAAAAACATGCCCGCCCACTCCAAGCAATGTCATTTTCCTTTTGCTTCAAAAGGCACAAAAATGGAAACATTCAACATATTTAAATTAAAAAATATATTATTAAAACAGTAAATTAAAGCAGACGTTCCACCATTTGCTGTTTTTAATGTTTAATAGTACCGCTGCGCATGCCCATGTGACGTGTGCGAGTGTCTACGTCATCGAAGCGAAGGCGGTTTCCATTCATATGAACGCACTGCGACCCCCTAAATTGAACTCTTCCACTTTGGAGGCAGGGTTCAGAATTTTTCGTCCTCGCCTTCAGTCTTTGCCGACACCATATGCACGCGAGGCCATTCCGCTACTCAGTCATTGCGTCTTCGTGTCGCAGAGTCGCCATGTAAACTGTCCCTTAGTCTGAGTTATAATAATTTGATATTCAAACCTCTCTTAATGTTTTCATTTAGAAAAATTAGTTTGACTAGTAGGTCGCCATTGTTGTTGACGACGCAATGCGGTGACGTCACTGGGCAGCGCTGCCGTACTTCCACAGTACACCCGTTAGGTACATAAACATATCGTCGGTTCTGCCCTTCCAATTTGAACCCAAGCGGAAAAGTGATGAGCTGGACAGGACTGTCGATATTTCACAAAACTAGCAGCAAAAGCAATTAAATGAAGTCCAGCAGGATTCTAATCCGTGTTTTCCATGTGACGGACGAGCAGTTAGACCACGTCCGCGTCATGTTAGAGTCATGTTTTTTCCTTATATAGCAATCACAACCCACATGTGCTGTCTCTATGTGCGGTAAACCCTGAAAGACAAACACAACTGAAAAGAAAGTGCGGCTTGAATTAAAAAACGCGGCTCACTTCATAATAATAATAATAATAATACATTTTATTTAAAGGTGCCTTTCTGGCACTCAAGGTCGCCGTACAATCATTTAAAAATATTAAGAGTGAGAAAATGAAAGTATATATGTAAGTATAAGGACATTTAAAATACTAAAAGAGATATAGGGGCAGTTAAAAAGACCAGAACTAAGTGATTATTGTGTATAGGCTAGTCTAAACAGGTGAGTTTTGAGTTTTGTTTGAAAAAGGGGGAGTGAATCTATGTTCCTGAGGTCGGGTGGGAGTGAATTCCAAAGTCGGGGAGCCGAGCGGCTGAACGCTGGGCTCCCTCTGGTGCTTAGGCGGGGGGACACAGTTGTACAGAGGAGGAGGATCTAAGGGCACCGGAGGGAGTAGTAACATGAATGAGATCGGACAGGTATGGAGGGGAGAGGTTATGGATGGCCTTGAAAATGAGGAGGAGACCTTTGAACTGTATTCGAAAGTGGACCGGGAGCCAGTGAAGCTGTTGGAGGACTGGAGTGATGTGGTGGATGGACGGGGTACGGGTTATGATGCGGGCAGCTGAATTCTGGACCAGTTGGAGTTTAAGGAGAGTTTTACGAGGGAGGCCGAAGAGGAGGGAGTTGCAGTAGTCCAGGCGGGAAGTGACAAGGCTGTGAACCAGGATTGCAGCAGAATGCGGGGTGAGGGAAGGGCAGAGGCGATTAATGGTGCCTAGGTGAAAGTGGGCAATCCGGGTAATGTTATTGATGTGCGATTGAAAGGAAAGTGTGTTGTCGAGGATTACTCCTAGGCTCTTGACTTGGGGGCAGTTCCTTTCGAATAATGACTTACGCTTTTGCACTCTGTCGTTGTGTCTTTGGCAGTGTTGGGTGTAACGCTTATGCATTACTGTAATAAAATTACTTTCCCCAGTAACCAGTAGTGTAAGACATTACTCCACCAAAATTGTAATGATGTTACAGTTTTCCGAAGTTGATACTTGCATTACATTGCACGTAGCAACTCCACACATGCACCCCACAGCACAGAAGGGAGGGCGTATGGGTCGTGAATGGAAAAGTGATTGGTTAGAGTTTGGCACAACGTATTAATTACCATCGCCGATTAGTCATCACTCGGCATGAGAGATGGGGGAAAAGTGGATGCGTTTATAAGACATGCTGATCGTTCAAATGGAAAAGAACCGCAGCTGCAAAAACCTAAATTCGACGGGTAGTGTTTTAACCATTTTTTTTCACATATGGAATGAATAGTAGCTTGTCAAAACCTAGGGCGCAGTGGATGAATAATGCAATAAAAGTGTCATGCATTATTGGAGGTGTGCATCGGCACTGCCCTTACGATTCGATTCGATTAGGAGGAGAAGTAGAGGAGAAGAAGAAAAAGCGGGCGGCGCCACTGCTTCATGTGCGTGCACAAGCAAATGCACAATACAGAGAGCCTGCTCTCGGTTTTATCCCTTTTTAAAAAAAATTTTTTAAATAATTTATTAGTCCGGCACGGCGGCCCGACCCGACCCGAACGTGAATGATTAACATTTTGGGCCCGACCCGACCCAACCCGTTCGGGTTCGGGCACAAGATCTAACCTGTAAGAGATAGGACATAACATAACAATGGCTGAAGCGGAGAAAAAGGGAGCGAGAAAGATTATTGATGCACCTAAGACATTGAAAGCAGACATCTGGAGACATTTTGGCTTCTACGAGGTTGGTGGGAAACTTGACCAGAGTTATGCAGTGTGTAAAAAATGAAACTTGAGAATAATAATACAAATGGGGAAACCAAATCTGTTGCATCACCGGAATTGCGCAGAGAAGATTTTTGAACGTACTTATATATTTTAAAATGCGCTGAATCGATTCGGCTGGTTGCCACATCGAATCGAATGGTCCATGCCTCGCATCGATTATTGTTGACACCACTATGCATTATGCTAATGCTGATAGTACTCTTATTCTATAAAAATGTAATCAGAAAATAATCCTCTAAATTACCGTACTTTCTGCAGTATAAGGCACATTGCATTATAAGGCACATCTTTAATTAATTGCCTATTTTAAAACTCTTTTCATTTATAGGGCGCACCGCAATATAAGGCGCAATAGTAGTAGTAGTAGTAGTAGTAGTAGTAGTGGTTGCGTGATGCATCTACCGTATTGGCCCGAATATAAGACGGCCCTGATTATGAGACGACCCCCTCTTTTTCATGGCTCAAGTTTGAAAAAAGATTTTTTTGAATACCAAATTAATTTTTATAGCGAAAATAATTACAGTACATCTGAAACAAACTATTATAACAATATGTTTGAGAGAAAAAACATGTTATTTAGCTTAATTCAAATCTTAATATCTGAACCTTTAAATATGTAAACTAAAGTACAATCACTTTCGTAAATGAATGGCCTCTGGTTTTTGAAATGTAAATAAACCAATCTGTTGTGATAAAACAACAAAATTTCAATAACTGCATTAACCATCAAAGTGAGGTCTAACTGTAACTAGTCTTGAAACAAATCTGAATAGGAAAAACATTGCAATAAAATAATGCAAACTGGTTAAACTTGAGAGTAGCTGAGATTTGTCATGACAGAACATTACTCCTCGAGTTCAGCATTCGCTTAATTGATATCTGGCACCATCTAGCGACGTGAATGGGTATAATGTCTAGACCCCGAATATAAAACGACTCCAACTTTTTCAGTCTTATTTCAATGCAAAAACACACAGTCTTATATTTGGGCCAATACTACATGGTGCTACGCTAAATTTTGCTTTCTTTTGAAATTTTGATTACTTCAGGGGGTGTTTTAGATTTTGCCATAGCTCGTTATAATACATAAACACCTCGGGCTACATTTAAAATGTGGGTGTTTTAAGGAGGGTTGCGATCAGGTGAGGGTTTGGTTTAGGAGTGAGGAGAGTGGGACTAGTACAGTAGTTGATACACTGCAAATAAACACTTTAACACACTCCTTAAAACCAAATCCCCTCATTTTCAATCTAAATCTACTAGAAATAAGCCAGTGCTTCAAGTGAATTTTATTTTATACTTATTTTATATTTTATTACTTAGTTTTATTCTATACCCTTTTTTTAAGCAATAAGTTAGTGTATCTAATCTTTAAAAAAATGCTTGTTTTTCAGAAATGTTCTTAATTCAAGGATAGATATGGTTCAAAACATTATTTGAAATCAATTTTTTCCTGACTTAGGTGAAAAATGACCAACTTTTCGATGTATGGGCTTAATAGTAATACAGTAAATTGTAATATTTGCCATATTTGACGCACTGTAAGGCG
This sequence comes from Corythoichthys intestinalis, assembly GCF_030265065.1. NCBI lineage: Eukaryota > Metazoa > Chordata > Actinopteri > Syngnathiformes > Syngnathidae > Corythoichthys > Corythoichthys intestinalis. The sequence continues at coordinate 4,659,919 of NC_080403.1, read as the reverse complement.
CATCGGAGTATAAGGAGCACCTTCAATTAATGGCCTATTGTAAAATGTTTTACATATATAGGGCGCACCGCATTATAAGGCGCAGTAGTTGTAGTAGTAATAGTTGTAGTAGTAGTGGTGGTTGAGTGATACATCTACTAGATTGTGCTGCGCTAAAGGATATGTCATGTCATGATTAACCAAAATTGATCCATATGTAGGGCACATCTGATTATAAGGCACACTGTCTGCTTTTGAGAAAATTGAAGGCTTTTAGGTGCGCCTTATTGTGTGGAAAATATGGTACATGAAATATTGAGTTTCAATTGCATAAATAATACCATCAGAGTGACCAGTATTGTTGTGCATGTTTTTTTGTTTCTTTTGTGTACTATTTTTGTGTTGGCACCGTAGAAAGGTACCAATTAAAGTAGACAGCCAAAAGGGTGATGATAATTGAAATCTTCCTTCATCATAATTTATTTATAATTAGGTTTACTGTTGTTTGATGATTGGCTGTAATGAATAACATTCATCTTGTCGTTTGATATTGGTTCAAACCAATTTTACTTGCTGTTTGGATTTTTCTGATTTTAGAGTGCAGTAAAGTATTGCAGAATCCTTTTGTAAAAACACCACAAAAAGCAATATTTACCCTCCAGGGACCCATGTGATGGAGGGCTCAGGGCGCATGGTGGTGACCGCTGTGGGCGTCAACTCTCAGACTGGAATCATCTTCACCCTGCTCGGAGCTGGAGTAGAGGAAGAAGAGAAGAAAGAAAAGAAAGGCAAGACATTCATATTCGTTTTAGTTATTTGTTAAGAATCTGTCAACATAACTCGAAGTGTTTCCTATCAGATCACATTCCACAGCAAAAATAGTACTTGTGTCCACAAGCAAATTATATGCGTAATCATTGGTAATGTTCATACTTGAAATACTGAGTAAGGTCTGAACTGGTAGTTTATTGGTGGTTGGGTTGTGAGCTGCAATATTCTGTAGCTCAGTGGAATTCCTGTCGTTTACTATTTCTCATTGTTCCACATTTGCCTTGAAGGAGGCGCAGTGGAAGATGGACACCAGAACACAGGTAAACTATTCGCTTTGTTACACACGTTCTTGGGGATTGTACTCTCCAGCCCTTTGACATTGTATTCCTACTCTAATAATCACCCACAAGTCAAATCATGCTTAGCACTTGTCCTTAAAAAGAGAAACCTTTGAGTCTGTACGGTACTATTAGGGGCCTTTTACATGGTGAGAATATGACACATTTCATGTTTGCATTTACAGTGTATTACAAATGTGAGTACATCCCTTGCATTTCTACAGATATTTAAGTATATCTTTACATGGGATAACACGGACAAAATGACACTTTCACACAATGAAAAGTAGTCTGTGTGCAGCTTATACAAAAGAGTTAATTTATTTTACCTTCAAAATAACTCAAAATATAGGCATTAATATTTAAACCCGCCCGCCCGTCTCATCAGACCACTGATGAGACTGTCTTCAGCTTCCTCCTGGGGTGACAGCCATGCACACCAATTTGATGTATGGTCTGAGCACTAACAGGCTGACCCCCCACCTCTTCAATCTCTGCAGCAATGCTGACAGCACTCCTGTAACTAGTCACATGACATTTTGGCGCGAAAATGACAAGCAGTACTCAATTTGGACATTTAGGGATGTACGTAGTTTCTATGCGGTGTATTCACTTTTTTTGCCAGGGGCTTGGATATTAATGGCTATATTTTGAGTTATTTTGAGGGCAAAATAAATTAACTCTATTATATTAGCTGCACATAGACTACTTTTCATTGTGTCAAAGAGTCATTTTGTCAGTGTTGTCCCATGAAAAGATATACGTAAACATCTGCAGAAATGTGAGGGGTGTACTCACTTTTGTGGTACACTGTACATAGTTCCGTCTTGGTTCCATCTCCATTCAAACGATGTCGCAATTCCACGCGAAAACGATGTATTCATGCCAGGCCCTAGAGGGCAGTGTAGTTTTACAAGACGACAGCCACTTATTTGACAACAACCTCCTCAACCCGGAATACAACATACCCCGGCCACTCTAAGCAATGGCTTCCATGGGTTTTTTCTTTTGCTTCAAAAGGCAAAAAAACACGAACATTCAATTTAAAAAATATTATAAAACAGTAAATTAAAGCCGGCGTTCCGCCATGTTTGCTGCTTGGAATGTTTAGTTGGAGCGACTGCGAGAGAGCGTTACATTTATTTGGTTGCGGAGCAATCCAGGCAATCAAATTTTTCTGTTTTGGAGGCCAGAATCAAAAGTTTGTGTCTTTGCCTTCCGTTTTCGCCATCACCGTGTAAAGGCGAGGCCATACTGCAACACAATCATTGCGTCTTGGTGTTGCAACGTCACCACGTAAACGGCCTCTAAATTACAGCTTACTGAAACTGTAGAGGTACGATCAATATATAGTCACCTGATTACTTAATTGGTGAGTCATTCAGTTATTTATTCACTGAGGTTCTCAGGCGCTCGAAGAACACGAAAAATGTAATGTTTCCGTTTTGGTTCCATCTCCTTTCGAGCGATGTCACAATTCCGTGTGAAAACAATGTATTCACGCCAGGCCCTAGAGGGCGGCGCAGTTTTCCAAGGCGACAGCCGATGATGCACTTCCTTGACAACAACCTCCTCAGCCACTCGAAGAAATGGCATTTTATTTTATTTTTTCTCTTTTTTTTTTTTTCCCCCGCTACGTTTTATTTTGCAGCATTATTCACAGTTTTTCTGTATACAGTGATCCCCCGTTTTTAGTATTTATTCAGATCTATCATTGGAAAGAACTATATATAAGATGTTTTTTTTTTTTTTTTTTTTTTCTTTTTTTTTACTGTTTTCCACAAAGTGTAATTAAAAAAAACTTTTATTTATTTATGTATATTTTAATAAATATTTTTAAGCAATTTAAATGTAATAATTACTATAAGTTTTAAACATGTTACTGTCCCACATACCGTATTTTTCGGACTATATGTCGCACCTGAGTATCAGTTGCACCAGCCAAAAAATGCGCAATGAAAGGAAAAAAAAACATATATAACCGGAGGACAAGTCGCATTTTTGGGGGGAAATTTATTTGATAGAATCCAGCACCAAGAACAGACATGTCATCTTGAAAGGCAATTTAAAATACAATAGAGAACAACAGGCTGAATAGGTGTACGGTATGCTAACATTACATGAAGCTAGAAGTTAGATCGGGCCTAAAAAAATCCAGCCCGACCCGCGGGTATTAAAGCCCGACGCGGCCCGAGGCCGATCAATTACCTTGAAAAAAAATAAAATGTTATGTTTTATTTGTGAGGACTAAGGAGAAGGAGGAAATGCGGGGATGCGATGCGTGGTTTTGTGTGATCACGTTTGTGATGATGCCGGCGCATGCATAATGATAACAAATTAAAGCCTGTCTTTTATAAAAAATTATCCCAGTTAACAAAACTGTAAGATGGATATTCAATAAACATTTGTATCTTTTCTCTTTGCGTGTTACGTGTATTTGTCTGTTGCAACAAGCGGATAGTGGATTTGACATTAATTTTAATCTTCTCGAGTTGGCAGAAAAAAAAACACAGGTTTTCTCAATTTTTAAATAGTCTACAAAATTTTATGATCATTATAAATGCATTTACACAACGAAATAACGCCCGACCTGACCGTAACTAATCACACATAAGTCAGTCTAGAGTGTAAGACGCACCCTCTGCCAAACTATGAAATAAACTGCGACTTATAGTCGGAAAAATACGGTATTTTTTTTTAAACAAGAAAAAAAGTATACCTCCAATCCATTTTTAAAAAAGTAAAAAAAAAAATGCTTGTCTAATTTAAATGCTTCATTGAGTGTCCACTCTAATACACTCCAGCTGGTCACTTACACACAATGAGTTGCCACAGTAACTGTTTAACAAGTTAAACGATGATTGTTTATTTATTTATTTTTATAATTGAAAAAAAAAAATTTGCGATGGACAGAGAGCGTGAAGTTTGAAACGTGAAGTAGCGAGGGATCACTGTATCTATTTTTTCTCTCGTATTTCTTGTACGTTTGTTGTACGTACGCGAGGCCATTCCGCAACACAATTGTTACATCTTGGTGTCGCCTCGTCACCATGTAAACGGCCTATTAATTCGTTAACCATTAACCAACTAGTTAAAATTACAGGGAGTTTGTTGGTCTGTCAGAAAAAATAGTTAGCATATTCCTCTGTCAGTCAATTAGTAAGTCAACCACGTGGTCAGATTTTCAGCCAATTTGTCAATGTCATTGTTAACCACTCAGAATCAGAATGCCTTTCAGTCAGTTAGCAAACCAGTAATAATTGAATCTGTTAGTTTGGTGGTTTTAGGTTATTTTGGCTAAGTTGGTTGTTCAGACAGTCAGTAAGTCATTCTTATAGTGATTCAGAATATTAGTCTCTCTGTAAGTGAGTTAGTCCACTGGTTTGTCAACGGCACCCTTGGTCAATAGTTGACGATGGGAGTACCTATTTTGTCTGGTGGTCATTGCATTTGTTAGTCAGTGAGTCAGTCAGTTTGTCACTGTGAGAGTTCGTAGTATAAAATAAGACAAATCGTTTCATTTATAGTATGATTTAGGCACCCAAAATACTGAAAGATTCTGTTCAACAGTTCTCAATGTCTTGGACTCATGTCAACATTTCTATAGACTTAAGCACATACATGTTCAAACCATCTGTAAAAATAGCTGAATTCTGCTGTACAACTACTTTTTAATTAGATAATAAAGGAAGAAAGATAAAGTAACCACATCTAATGACAAAATAAATTTGTTCTTGTGATAGCATAGTCTTTCACGTGGAAACATCGCCTCGAGGCATCACTCTTTAGTCAATTTCAATGAACTGAAGAACTGAACTTTCACTTTCTGAAGTTTATGTGGCAGTCGCCCAACAAATAAATTGCCTGTGAGATCTATTGCACTTTTAGCACTTCGTGAGCTAGAGCAGAATGATTTCTCAAGACATTGTGTTAATATTTCTCTCCATGTTTAGATTGTGTTATCTGTCTGTCCGATGTTATACTTGTTCATTTTAAACACGTATTATATCATATGAAAGATCAATGCAGGTTTAATCACCATGAGTCTGAATGTATGAAGATACTGAAAGTGTTTAATGTCCTATAACCATGTTATTTCTGTTCACTGTCTTGTCTGTTTTTGTGTGTGTCCATTTATGTTGGGCTTCCATTGTTACTGGCTAGACTGCTCGCATCCCCCCATCCACCCCATCGCCACTATTGCCACGGATGGGGCAGCGGGCTTTAATGCCCCTGGCAGTGCCAACCTTATTAATGGTAGGTTGACAAAACCTCAGATTCTAATTCTGTCATCATCTTTGCCACCTCATATACATATCTATCACCTCAAAATCTCTGCTTGGCTTATAACCCCCACCCCTGACACACACTGTTTTGTGGTTGTTGTCCCACTACACGTTCATTTTTTAAGAAATTGTCTCGTGAAAAGTTCAATTTTTAGTCGGACATTTCTAAAAGTGGTACTGTTACATTACAGCAGTGCTTCAATTTTTTTTCTTTGTTACCCCAGGGAAAGACGGTTAACGTTTCGCACCCTCCCAAATGCACGCCACTGTAAATAGTATCGTTTGTCTATAAAATTATTATTATTATGAGCACACCTCTGCATAACACGGTGTCATTTTTACTTTTAAAGAAAAAAAGTAATATATATAAACTTACAATAAAGTATACTGTAACTTTATTAACAATGGTTTGTTTGCAACAGAAAAGACTAAAAGGATACCATGGATAGAAAGACATGTAGTTCTTAAAAGATAAATGTCAGTACGAGTTATAATAATTTGATATTAAAACCCCTCTTAATGTTTTGGTTTTAATAAAATTAGTGAAATTTTGAATAAAAAAATAAACTAATTGCTCACCATTGTTTTTGACATCGCAGAAGGGGAGTCACAGGGGCTCCCTGCCATACTTCTACAGTGTCACTCTATCTAAGGTAGTGATTTAAATAAAACACAAGCTGACAACTTGCAAAACTGATCTCAGTTTTTCTTTATGACGTTATTTAATTTTATTTTTTTTGGGTAACTACAGAATAAAAATAAAAATAAATAAATATATATATATATATATATATATATATATATATATATATATATATATATATATATATATATATTAGGGCTGTCAAACGATTAAAATTTTTAATCGAGTTAATTACAGCTTAAAAATTAATTAATCGTAATTAATCGCAATTAATCGCAATTCAAACCATCTATAAAATATGCCATATTTTTCTGTAAATTATTGTTGGAATGGAAAGATAAGACAAGATGGAGATATACATTCAACATACGGTACATAAGGACTGTATTTGTTTTTTATAACAATAAATCAACAAGATGGCATTAACATTATTAACATTCTGTTAAAGTGATCCATGGATAGAAAGACTTGTAGTTCTTAAAAGATGAATATTAGTACAAGTTATAGAAATGTTATATTAAAATGCCTCTTAATGTTTTCGTTTTAATAAAATTTGTAAAATTTTCAATCAAAAAATAAACTAGTAGCCCTATTCTGTCCTCAATGTGTGTGAGTACACAAATTGACAGATAGCGAACATAAGTTCCAAAAAGAAATCAGACGGTGTGGCAAAGTAGCATGGGCTTTACTGAAGTCATCTCTTTTTGACAGGAGCACGTTTCTTGTATTTTTGTAAAACTGAAAATAACAAGGCAATGTGTCAATAACTTGCATAAATCACAAAATAACATAAAATGTACACACACGTGTCCATTTGAGCAGTAGCACTAGCCAATTAGCTCACAAGCATCTAACAATGTAACTGCATTTCACCATATATGTGAACAAATTCAAATACACATCATCAATAACTATCTAATGCTCATGAATATAAACAAAGGAGGAATATAACTCACAAGCGATGCATGTATTAGACACAAACAGTGTGATGGGGCTATGAGAACTGGCACTGAATACTGGATGCGGACGTTAGCTGGTCTGAATAGCACTGTCTATTAGTGTGAGTTCGCGTCGACATATAATCATGTCAAAAAAGCGCGCCGAAACCCAAATAATCAGCTGCACTGAATCGCCAGCAGAGGGCGACATTACGCCACATAACATATGCAAGTCACACCCAAGCGCCAGCAGAGGGCGGAAAAACTCCATAAAACACAATTAACAAGTTGGCCTTTTACTGTACTGACATTTAAATCTGTCTGAGCGGGCCTAGTGCGTTAATTGCGTCAAATATTTTAACGTGATTAATTAAAAAAATTAATTAACGCCCGTTAACGCGATAATTTTGACAGCCCTTATATATATATATATATATATATATATATATATATATATATATTAGGGCTGTCAAACGATTAAAAAATTTAATCGAGTTAATTACAGCTTAAAAATTAATTAATCGTAATTAATCGCAATTCAAACCATCTATATAGTATGCCATATTTTTCTGTAAATTATTGTTGGAATGGAAAGATAAGATGCAAGATGGATATATATTAGTGGTGGGACTCGATTAAAATTTTTAATCAAGTTAATTACAGGGTCTGTAATTAATTAATCGAAATTAATCGCATTCTAATTGAAAACTATATATTGACAAAACAAATCGTGTTCTCAATAAAAAAGCCTTTTTGAGCTTAACAACAAATTTATTACTGTTAATATGTAATGTCATCAGCATACAATTGGTCAAAGTGCTCATACAGCTATTCAGGTTTAAAGTGTTTCAGGCACCCGGATTATTTATGTTCTTTGAAAACATTTTTCTTTAGATAGTTACTGTTTTTTAACTGTATACATAACTACTTTTCAGTAGTTACAAAATAAAACTATGAGGCATAAAATATTGCCAAATATTTTCTTTCAAATAGTGAAATGTAAACACTGATAATTAAACTGCAAGAAAATAACAAAGTGCAACACTTCAACATTAAGTTATTCAACAATCCGTACCAATTGTTGTGACTTTTCGTTCAATCTCCCAGGACTCAGCTACCGAAAAAAAACTGGTCTGCACAGTTTACTGTTTAGCGTCTGTCGTTGGCTTTTTGCACAGTCAGGACGAAAGACGCCAAATGCCATTCATTGTTGACGACTTGTATTGTATGTGCGGTCACTCCGAGATAGTTAGAATTGCTCAAGAAAGTCCAGTGGTCCCGTGTCAAACCAACATACTCGACAGACTTCAATCGGTCTTCTTTGGTCTGCTTTTCGTCATCGAATAGCAGCTTGCACAAGCGCCGGCCGAGGCAGCCCGCCGGGTGCAACCGTGACCGCCAAGCCGACCGCGCCGGGACCCTCGCCGCCGCCGCGCCCTGGTTAAAGGGCGGGCGGGAAGAGGGGGATGAGGAAGGCGCGCGGCTGCGTCGGCAGCTTGCACAAAACAATGCTCTTGTCCATTGTCCCATCAGGATGCGTTTTATAGGGGAAAACTAGCCCCTAACTGTCCAAATAAAATGTCGCCTCCCATCACTGCTGCTGTTAGCGTTTGTTTGTGTGCGTCAGATTTACCGGCGTACCAGAAACACATGAGTAGGAAGGTTCCGCATGCGGACAAATGGAACTGAAACAATTAATTGCGTTAAAATTTTTAACGCGTTAATAGCTTTATAATTAATGAATCGAAATTAATGCGTTAAAGTCCCAGCCTTAACATATATATATATTCAGCATGCAGTACTTAAGGACTGTATTTGTTTATTATAACAATAAATCAACAAGATGGCATTAACATTATTAACATTCTGTTAAAGTGATCCATGGATAGAAAGACTTGTAGTTCTTTATGAAAAATGTTAGTACAAGTTATAGAAATTTTATATTAAAACCCCTCTTAATGTTTTTGTTTTAATAAAATTTGTAAAATTTTCAATCAAAAAATAAACTTGTAGCCCGCCATTGTTGATGGCAATAATTACTTACACTATAAAATCAGTCGCACCCAAGCGCCAGCAGAGGACAGCAAAACTCCGCAAAACACAATTAACAAGTGGGCCTTTCACTCCTCTGTCATTTAAATCTGTCTGAGCTGGGCCAAGTGCATTAATTGTGTCAACGGGATTAATTTAAAAAATTAATTAACGCCCGTTAACGCGATAATTTTGACAGCCCTAATATATGTGTATATATATATATATATATATATATATATATATAATTACTTTTATATATATTTTATTATTATTTTATTATATTATATATATATTTTTTTTCATGCAGAATTCTCTTTTTTTTTCCCCTGCCAGTGAAAGGTATTAAGTAAGTCATATAAGAGCTCAGTTTTGGATTCTGCACCCAAAAATTATTTAAAAAACGGCTGTTAAACCTAAAACTACAAAAATTGTGTTCTCCAGGGCAGAAGCGTAATTGAGTACAAATGCTACATGACTACAAGGGGGGATAAACCTGCCAAATGACAGCAGGAGGGAAGACAGGAAAGAATAGGGTAGGAAAGGGCAGTATTAATGTGGAGGCATTGCTAGGGGCAAAACGCACGGGAGGCGGTGAGCGCTGGCGAAATGTGAAATGTGAAAGACATCGCCTTTGAACTGAAAGCCAACGGGGCACGATGCGACTGAAGCGGCAAGCGACAGCGACATACATCGCCCTCTGCCTATGCGTCATCGCTCATCTCTGATTTGCTATGAATTTCAAAATTTCCGGTCTTTTCTGAGCTCCAACAACTTCCCATACTGCTGCTTTTTTTATGTCCCGGAAATCATGCTGAGAGGTACTATCAAGTACTCATCATTAAAAATCATTGGAACTCGAAGGAACTAAAGAACAGCAAACATACAAGAGATACTAGATATAATAAAAATACAACAAAAATAATATTAATTTCTCTGAAAAATAATGTTCACAAAAAGAAAAATGCTTCAGTCTGTATTGATGAGGCCCTATTCTCACACAGTTAAACAACAATGCAAAGAGAACTGATCACAAATTCATAATCAAAATAGATATGCAAAATACACATAAAGCTTACTCAGACTTTGGTCAAACTCCATTTAAACATTTTAGCAACTTGTTTAGCTCAACAAATATGCTGGATGGCAATATTTAGTCACAATATCCAAACTATGATGCTGGGAACCATTATCAGGTGTCTTAGCTTCTCAACATACAAGTGAACATAAAGCACCATGGACCCGTACTGTGGAATAAAAAGAAAACGACGGCGTCAGTCAAGGGACAAAACGCACTCATTGGCTTGATGTCTAATTAATTTAAAACTTGCCACTGACACCTTGTGGCGGATTTAAATCACTACCTGTGTCTACCAAGAGTGACACAGTGGAAATCACAGTCAACGTGGCCAAGTGACATCACCGTCCTGCGACTTCAACAACCATGGTGAGCTACTAGTTAACTTTTTGGTTTAAAATTGTACACATTTTATTAAAATGAAAACATTAAGAGGGATGTTCATATAAAATTATAATACCTCGCACCAACATTTATCTTTTAAGAACTACATGTCCTTCTATCCGTGTTTCCGCAAGTGTGGTCAAAAGCAAAAAAATTAATACATTTTTTTGTATTTGCATAACACCTTTTATTTAACAAAAGATGCTAAAAAAGATACCGTAAAATAGAAAGTTTTTTTGTGTTTATTACAGCATATCATCCTATTTATCCTTAAATGAAAATCCTGCTCAGAAAATCATACAAAAGGACCATCCTCTTTATTTCCTTCAGTGCAAATCCTTTTTTTTCCGCATTTTTGCTGGTTCAGGATGAAATAAATAACTCCCTTCACCGTGGCACCGCAGAGTCTCCTAGGAGACTGGCGCCACCGTGCCGCTTTTGCTCAACACAGCCAGGCGGTTATTTGTACAGTTACGTTGACCTTGCAGTGTCCGGGATGTGACAATTTGTCATCCTCACTGCAACCCATCCACTGTGTGAATCGGAGACTTTGTAACAATGTGGATAATTCCAGCCAATATTGAAAGCACAAACTGAACAATTTTTTTTTTCATAATTATTAGACAATTAGAGCTCATTACTGTAATTATAGCTCCTACTATCAACTACTGTAAATAGCACCCTTAGCTCAATTGCTAATACTAAAGATAATTATTGAATGTATAAGGTGTACTTTTTATTCAAACTTCTTTCCTTAAGCAAGCAAGAATCAACTAGAAAATTAAATTTGCTGTCCCCAAACTTTTAAGTTTCTTTTTATTTATTTATTTATATATCTTTTTATTCCTTATGTAACTCAACCGTGTGGGAGGCTTTTTTTCCCTTCAGGCGCTCTCTCCCTTTTCACATACTCATTCTGCTTCATTTTGAGTCTGTGATCCTCCTTGCACACACTTTGTGCACGCTGTCTCCTTTGTGGGCTGTCTGAACCTTCATTTTCAGTGTTCAATGCTACATACATTTTTTTTACAGCCTGTTCAATTTATATGGTTGATGATGTTTTATATAAAAAAAAAAAATGCCACAGAACCATCAATAGCTTATTTGTACTTTATACTATCCAGCACAACCAAATTCAATATACACCAAAAGGTTATGTTGAAACCAAAAAGCAAAACCAAAAACTCTTGAACCTTTTGATTCAAGTCTGCAAATGTGGCTCTGTTCAACCTAGCAGATAAGAATGAACAATGTGTTTAGCTCAAGAGCTCATTTGAGGAAGAATTATACCAAGCCACAGGGCTCCAGACTAATATTTTATACACAGTGGTCCCTAACTTAAAATTTTAGGGGTGCAAGCAGAATATTCAGGGGGCACACTGTGATTTCCTCTAATTTTCACTGTTTAACCATTATACTTTTATAATAAATGCATAATACTACAAAACTTTGAATCCATATTTCATTCTCTATCAATTTTTTTGACATCGACCAGTATACTACTTAGAAATTAGGTCAACATGGGAATTTCGTTCCACTTGTGTCGGCGTCACCTGGTACTACAACTAATCGGTAATGGATTTATTGATCGACAAATCACCTGCGACACTGGCCAACCCAGAAATTGACATCCACATGCTACACTTTGTCAACATGGAGGAGCTATCATTTTAGCAGTGTGCGACCAGCACATACTTAAAGGGTATGAAAACGCAAAGGGGGTGTGAGACATCAATAGAACCGTTATGTGCCAAGATAACAAATATTGATAAAGTTAACAAAAAAATCAATCACATTAATGAGCAATTATCGAAAATAGATCGAAAATGACGAACATTTCCGAAAGTGTTCCGGAAACAGCCGAATGGGGCGGAGACATCATAACAAGGAAACAAAAGGTCGAGGCAGGTGCCATCGCTGTTTATCGATGAAAGAGTTGCGTTCGTGTTTTATCAAAAAATCGCTAAAATGGTTCAAACCTGTCATGCTATGTGGTTTACAAATCGCCATTTGTCGCAATGTAGTACCCATGAGTTCCCGAACGCGAGAAAAAGAGCTGGGCTACGCAGACAATGAGTGAAGTTCGTCAGTGCTAAGAGGGCTAATTTTGCAATTTTACAGGGAAACGGGAACCTGACGAGCCAGATGTGCCTACAACCTCAAAGAAAACAAAATTTATGCTACTTCCCAATCACTAAAGACCCACGAACTGCGAAGGAGTGAATTCGTGACCCGTATGTGAATAAATCGAGTGATTCGAGCATGTCTGTGGAACAGGAATATCAGCTTGTAGAGATCGCAAATCACGGCGATTTAAACGTACATTTTAGACACAACAACTCTACCGAAGTTCTGGATTAAAGTCATTTCGGAATATACCGACATCGCTTGGAGCGCGCTGAAAACTGTGCTACAATTTCCAACATCGCTAGCTTGATGCTAGCTTCTCTCACTCTCCAATCTCGTCTCAACGAAACAAACTCAGCCCTCCCACTGATTCAGCGGGCGAGTTGTATTTTTTCCCTGCACTTAACACGACGGGGCTAAAAACAAATGCTATTTTATATTTGCTGTATTTTTCTGCCGCACATTGCCGGTGTTCTGACAAAGTTGGCATGTACGTAACGTTAAAAAGGACCGCGAATGCAGCGATTCCTAAGTACACACTACAAACTTTCTTTAAGGAATATTAACTTACGTTTGCCATGTTTGGCGCACACAACAACTGCACGTAGCCCTCTCACTTAACGACTTCGCCGTGTCGTTAAGCGTTAATTTACGCCATTTCCGTGTTGCACATGTATGTTTGTGATGTAAATAGTTTTTTAGCACCAACCATTGGATAACATTGAGAGTCCAACTGAATATAAAAGAGGGACACCGGTCCGTGGAAAAAAAGGCCCAAATCACACCGGTCCGTGATACAAAAAAGGTTGGGGACCCCTGCTCTAATCCCATTCATATTTGTGTCGGTTGGCAGAGCGAAACCGATGATAGCATATTAAATGATAATTATTCTATACATTACTTTATTTTGCGGTCACGGTGTATCAGCTTCACAAAAAGAAATGCAAAACATACCATTTGGTGTTTCCCACACGAACTGTTGTCGGGGTTTCATCAGTGTGATTGCTCCCCTCAATGATCCTTTCATTAGGCTGCATTGGCTTTCGTTTGGGCTCAAATTGATAACCCAAAACACCAAAGAAAGGTTCTTAACTCTCCTCGTCACCATTAGAAGAATGTTCGTTACGTCGGAATCGTCGCTGCAACTAGAAACATAATTGTCCGCCATCATCGCCGCCATTCAGTACTAAAGCACTGAGCCGGTTGTTTCCTTGTTTTGATGTCACGCCCACAATCTGCCAGATTTCCGGGATCTCGGGGGCGGGTCTTTTTAGCTTGAAATTGACCCAAATTTCTCTCATTTTCTTGGTGTTGCGATGTGTGTAATTACACGAAGTGACATGATATGAATCCAAAAGGCATTCGTTTATGGATAAATGATGGAATATTAGCATTTCCCCAGGTGTTGACATACACTTTAATGATATCTGTCGGCATGATTTCCGAGACACAAATAAAAAAGCGGCAGTATGGGAAGTTGTTGGTGCTCAGAACCGCAGACCGCAATTTTAAAATTCCCTTCAAATTCATAGCTAAACAGAGATGAGCGTTGACGGACGGGCAGAGGGCAGTGCGTGTCGCTGTCGTTTGCCGCTGCAGTCGCATCACGCCTCGTGTGTTGGATTTCAGCTCAAAAGCTACGACTTTCGCATTTCAGCATCGCTCATTGCCTCCCGTGTGTCGAGCCTGAGTCGGACTTATTCCCCCCGTTGGCCTCCTTTGAAACAGTGCCAGCAGGTTTGGTAGAAAAAAAAAGTACAGTGATCCCTCGTTTTTCGCGGTAAGTGAAAAAACGCGAAGTAGCGTACCCCCCAATTTTTTTTAATTAAAAAAAAAAAATGTGTGTGTGTTCAATGTATTTATTCAGATTTAGCATTGGAAAGAGACATGTTTTTTCACTTTTTTCCTGAAGTATAATACATAAATAAATAAATGAATGGCGGACACATTCAGGTAACTTGAAATTCTGCTCCGAGACCCCCAATTTGGCCAAACTCAAACTTGTCCTCTATGCATGTGTGATATATCATTGGAAAGCATAACATTTTTAAACAGCGAAAACTTATCTGGAGGTGAGAGCACGCGAGAGCAGAATTACAAATGCCATGACTTTAACGAGATATTATCGCGTACTTACCTTGTTTCGATCCAAAAACTCCATTTAGCATGTATCACTGAGTGTGAAGCCACAGCTGTGAATGGCCACAGCTGGATTTTTGGGGGGATTTTATCGGTGAAACATGGTAATATAACAAGGGTCGGGATGCAGAAATCGCAGACATCAAGGAGTGGTTGAGATTTTCTTTTTCATATATTTACCATTTTGAACGTTTTTTTTTTTCAAATTTTTTTTTGTTCGGATCCATTATTTATCATCTAACATATCGGAGAACATGCGACAGTAACAAAAAAATTACAATTAAGCGATAGTTATGAGGTAGATATCCGTGACTTTTTTATAGACGCCATTTTTTTCATTGTGATGTCATTTGTTTAAAAGTTTAAAATATGTGAGTGAATAATTTTTTAAAGTATTTTTCTTTTTTTTTAAACGAAATATTAGTCATCAATTAATGACTCTAAGCTAAAAATGATAGACAATAATAAATATAATTAATTACCTTCGTTTTGTGGCTGGGTTAAAACAAAAGCGTTGCACGACGTCTGTAAATGGGTGTTTCCAGGGTAAAACGGACAAATTTAAAATAGTTCGGGGGCTTAATGCGCCATGAATCTGCTATGGCAGCATATAGACATATTGTTCTATCGAACACAACAGTTGTTTTGGCTTAAAATACAGCAGTTTCTTTTAAAGAGGAGTACAAGAGCAGAAACTGCTTTTTAGTCTTGTCTGTGTTTTCCGACCAAAAAAAAAAAAAAAAAATACAGTATATACTGTAAATACATATTTACTGTATATTTTAAATAGTTTTAAGAGCTTCAAATGTAATAATAATAAGTTTCAAACATGTTACATGTTACCACCGAATTATTTTTAAGAGAAAATAAAGTAATAGGAAAATGCTTGGCTTGATGAACTGCTTCATTGAGTGAGTCCACTCAAATCCGTTCAAGTTGCTTACTTACACACAAGGAGTTAAACATTGATTGACACATCCAGTGCTTTTGAAGTTCTTGTCTCTAGTAAGATCAAACCCAAACATCTGTCAATCATCGTTAACTTTAGTATGCATCTCCAGCGCACTCACCGCCTCACCGACAAAGAGTAGGGAGAGGGAGGGCGGGAGAGAGACTACGCCATCAGCTCGGGACAGCTCATCTGTATTTAATATGGACTGAAGGCGCGGAGTTTGAAGTGCGAAGTCGCGAGGGATCACTGTACCTCTACTTAAGACATTTATTGGTTCTGGAAGTACTCTCGTAACCCGAAAATTTTGTAAATAGATTTTACATGTGTAATTGCCCTAATCAGTTCCAAGCACTACTGACATGCCATATTAAATTTTATAATTGGGGTAAAACCGGAATGAAACACCAGCCAAACACATGATTGTTCCAAATACTTAACCTAACTTTTAATACCTGCAATGAAGTAGATAATCAAACAAAATGCAAAGAAAACAAATATATCTTACCTTTCGAGTGATGCAATGTCCTCTTTTACGACATTGATGGTTCCTATCGTCTATCTCACTCTTCATGACACAAAAACGCTGGGAAACCTATGCTCTACTGTGCTACTAATGTAATGAACCTTCTGTGGGCTTAAAAAAAACTATTTGCGAGAAAAACACAAGGAGCCTTGTGCTTATTTGGCTCAGACGTCAACGCACAATATCAACAATAACACAGTCGCACCTGTGCACATCATAAAACTACAGCACCCAACCTGTAAATGTCATCAAATTTGGCCAATAGTAGAGCAGAATCCAATTACGGGGCTATGATGGGAAATATTATGACCAATAGGGCAGCAGGATCTTATGGCGCAACATTTATAAGCAGAGAGCAGGAAGTACATAGTGTATGTATCTTTTCCAGTTTTGTATAGTGTTTTGGGCTCTCGTAACCTGATGTCGTAACCTGAAAATGAAAGTAGAGGTGCCACTGTAGTTACAGTGCTGGCCAAAAGTATAGGCACCCCTGCAATTCTGTTAGATAAAGCAGGGGTCCCCAACCTTTTTTGCACCAAAGACCCATGTGATTTGGGTCTTTTTTTCACGGACCGGTGTTCTGACAAATTTTGCAACCCATCAAAAATTGCAAAAATGCGATTAATGTAAACATGGCCGCAAATGCAGGGATTCCAAAGTAAACACTACAGACTTTCTTTAAAGAAAGGAATATTAATTTACGTTTGATCATGGATGGGCATGTAGAAAGGTTCTCCTCAGATACATCCTGCCATGTTAGCTGCACACAACAACTGCACGCTGCTCTCTCACCATTAACGACTTCGCCTTGTCGTTAAGCATTAATGAAGAAGCCCGCTTCACAAAGATACGATGTTGGAAATTGTAGCAAGGTTTTCAATGCTCTCGTAGCGATGTCAGGATATTCCGGAATGACTTTAATCCAGAACCTCGGTAGAGTTGTTGTCTCAAATGTACATTTAAGTTCACCGTCATTTGCGATCTGTACAAGCTGATCCTCCTGTTGCACAGACATGCTCGAATCACTCGGTTTATTCACAAACGGGTCACGAATCCACTCCTTCGCAGTTCGTGGGTCTTCGAGGTTGTAGGCTCATCTTCTGGCTCGTCAGGTGCCCTTTTCGCCGTAAAAAATATCTCCAAAGACGTCTGTTTTCCAGTCATCTTCGCTTGTGTGGGAGCTAATTATTTCCGGTAACAAATGTTTTGCGCCCGCGGCCTAATAATACGTTATTATCGAGGACAAGTGCATATAGATATATTATATACACAAAACAAGATGTACTGCTGGAAATCAAATCAATGGATTTCTTTGACGACATTCTAATCTATCCTGTAGTATTATATCTAGAGTAGACAGGGATATTGGTGTGTTAAACAGGGGCACAGGGTTAATTCGGCCAGAATGCCGCCGTTAATAAATTATGTCGTTAATAAGTGATTGTTTCTGTGCGGCCCGGTAGCAAATGCGCCACGGACCGGGACTGGTCCGCGGCCCGGCAGATGGGGACCCCTGAGATAAAGCTTAATTTCTCCCAGAAAAAGATTGCAATTACATATGCTTTGGTAGTAATATCTTCATTTATTCAATGAAAAAACACAAAAGAGAATGGGGAAAAAATTATATCATTATCATTTTACAAAAAAATCCAAAATTGTGCAGGACAAAAGTATTGGCACCCTTTGAAAAATCATATGATGCTTCTCCAATTTGTGTAATTAACAGCACCTGTTACTTGGTACATGACAGGTGGTGGGAATTAATCACACCTGCAGCCAGTTGAAATGGATTTAAGTTGACTCAACCTCTGTACTGTGTCTCTGTGTGTACCACATTGAGCATGGAGTGAAGAAAGAAGACGAAAGAACTGTCTGAGGACGTGAGAAGCAAAATTGTGAGTAAGCATTGGCAATCTCAAGACTACAAGTCCATCTCCAAAGGCCTGAATGTTCCTGTGTCTACCGTGCGCAATGTCATCAATAAGTGTAAAGCCCATGTCACTGTGGTTAACTTTCCTAGATGGGGACGGAAAAGAAAAATTGACGAGAGATTTCAAGAGATTTCAACGAAAGATTGTGTGGGTGGTGGATAAAGAACCTCGACTAACATCCAAACAAGTTCAAGCTCTCCTGCAGTCCAAGGGTACAACAGTGTCAACCCTACTATCCGTCGGCGTCTGAATGAAAAGGGACTCTATGGTAGGATATCTAGGAAGACCCCACATCTGGCCCAGGGACAGAAAAAAGCCAGGCTGGAGTTTGCCAAAACTTATCTGAGAAAGCCAAAAACGTTTTGGAAGAATGTTCTCTAGTAAGATGAGACAAAAGTAGACCTTTTGGATAAAGGCATCAACATAGAGTTTACAGGGGAAAAAAACGAGGCTTTCAAAGAAAACAACACGGTCCCCACAGTCAAACATGGCGGAGGTTCCCTGATGTTTTGGGGTTGCTTTGCTACCTCTGGCACTGGACTGCTTGGCTTGCATGGTATTATGAAGTCTGAAGACTACCAACAAACTTTGCAGCATAATGTAGGGCCCAGTGTGAGTAAACTGGGTCTTCCTCAGAGGTCATGTGTCTTCCAGCAGGACAATGACCATAACACACTTAAAAAAAAGCACTAGAAAATGGTTTAAGAGACAGCACTGGAGACTTCTAAAGTGGCCAGCAATGAGTCCAGACCTGAATCCCATAGAACACCTGTGGAAAGATCTGAAAATGGCAGTTTGGAGAAGACACCCTTCAAATCTGAGAGACCTGGAGCAGTTGGCCAAAGAAGAATGGTCTAAAATTCCAGCAGAGCATTGTAAGAAACTCATTGATGGATACTGGAAGCGGTTGTTCGCAGTTATTTTGTCTAAAGCTTGTGCTACAAAGTATGAGTCTGAGGGTGACAATACTTTTGTCCGGCCCATTTTTGGAGGTTTTTTTTTTGTAAAATGATAATGATTTAATTTTTTTTTCATTCTCTTTTGTTTTTTTTTTTTTTTTTCATTGCAGGCAAAATAAATGAAGATATTACAACCAAAACATTGGTAATTGCAATCATTTTCTGGGAGAAATTGAGGATAATATGACAGAGTTGGAGGGGTGTCAATACTTTTAGCCAGCACTGAATTTATTTAACAATACTATTAAATGAAACCTCTGCCTCATTGTTTAGCGTTAGAGATATGCTCATTCATTTTTGATTGAACATTTTGGCATTTTACTACAGCCTTTTACACTTGTGTATTTTATTGATGGCATAATGCTAGTGGGTGGGTGAGCCAGATATTTTTAAACTAATAAGTTTGAGAAACAATGCTCAAGAAAAAACAAGCTAATTGTCCAAGTAAAGCATCATAAATGTCAAAAAGGACCAGATGCAGCAACAACATCCTGGTACCTCAGTGTGATCATGAAATACTGAAGGAGAAGAGAGGAATGCTCTCTTCTTCCAATGATAGTCCCAAAAAGCAACAAGAGTTACTCTTAGACAGTCAACTTAATTGTGTTGGTAACGAAAGAACGAATAGCACCAAAAGATCATCCACCAAATGCGAGTAAAAAACACTTCATGCTAGCCACACGATATGGTGGGATGTCATTCCAGATTTCCATTCTTTAACCAGTTGTTGTTGCAAGCTTGCCAATGGTGTTGTTTTGTTCACTGTGGAAAAGAACAAACAGCATGCCCAGCCGTGCAGTGCAAAGGAAGCATTGTTACAGACGGTATATTAAAAGATGATCCCGGCACTAATTCTACAGCCTTTTAAAATTATTTTTAATCATACAATCCAGCCCACCCACATATCGCTTTCTATGTTGCAAAGATGTTGTATTAAAAGCCATTTTTTCATCTCCCTGTATTGTCTGTTTTTGCTGAGATGGAGTCTCTCTTTTTGTGTATGTGTGTTTGTCCTTGTGATGATTCTTTGTTGACTTGTCTGCCTTGGTTATCTTTGTTGTTATTGTCTTATATGTCTCCATCGTAGGTAAAATGCAAGATGGCAATATGGAGAGCAACCAGATTAAAGGTAACCAGACCACATTCTCTCCTTCCATCCTTTTCCTCCACCTCCTTTTTCCCTTCCTCTGGTGTGCAGTTTAAGCTGTGGGTCAAATGCAGGTTACTTTCAATTCGTCTCCATGAGAATTGTGCACTTCTAATGCAGGAGAGGATTCCAGGGAATTACCTCTCCTAGACAATTAAAGAGTGGGTCGTATCAAAGCTCATGTTTGGCCTTTGTTTAACCTGAAGTCTTATTAGGTTAGCATACAAAAAAAACTACCTTCCCCACGGCTGTGTCTGCCACTGCTGTGTTGTCCTGGTGTTGTTGTTCTTGTTGTTTTTGTTGACATATTGTAGTGACAACAGCAGCCTCTGTAATGTGATTAGGTCACCCATGCACCTTAAAACCTTCAGGTTCCTAAAAGTACCAAATAGAACTTCAGTTTGCAGACAGCACTTTATTTTTATTGTTCATAAAGAACTTACAATGCATAAAGAGGCCTTTCATCAGAGTTGTACATGTACAAAAAATTAGGGATTTCCCGATCACATATTTTTGCACCCAAGTCCGAGTCTGAGTCCCCTGAGTTTGAGAATTTGCCGATACCGAGTCCCCATCCGTACCAAAATTTTGTTTTGTTTTTGTTATATATTTACTTGAACAAAAGTTCCAAACTTGTTTACGGGACTGTACTTTTTATAGTACAGGTAGTCCCCGGGTTACAACGTACCCGATTTACGTGATTTCGACTTCGACGCCGGAGTCTCGTCTGCTATTTTGTCTCCAGTCGATTTTTTTTTTTTCTTTTTAAGTAATGTTGATTTTTGTTTTATGATGCATGCTTGTATTTTGGCAGAGGAAGCCTAAAGCAGGTAGCACTTCCGCATGCGAGTAAGAGCACATGCACGTACACACAAAAAATAACCTATTTTCGCACAAGCACACACGAGGAAGAGTGCATTTTGCTCCCAGGAAGAAGTCGCGCAGCCAAGTGAGAGAGAGGGGAACGATAGTTGCAAACCTGTCCGCACATTTGTTGCTTGTGAAGCAACACCTGTATATAACACAGTGGTGTTACCAGGATGCCAGGTGTAGGTGGGCATTAGTCTTACCTGGGGGGGCAAAAAAAAAAAAAACACAACAATGCTCAAGTAGGTTGAAATCCAGCGTAAGGCTACTGCACCTTAAAACATGTTTTGTTTTCTCCTTGAGATAACTGTTGTCGTGATTTGGTCGAAACAAATAAAATTTGATTTGATTTTATTTGACTTAGAACACATCCATAACTGAACAGTATGGACAAGCAGGTGACAATGATTTTTTTAGGTGACCTATTGTGGTTCCTCGGTTTTATTATTATTATTATAGTTATTCTTTCTTTCGCAGCCCCTTTCAGCTGAATTTGACCCCCTTAGAATGCTTCATAATGCACAGGTGCAATCTTTGATACCGTGTAACGACAAATTCCAAATACATCATGTAGTTTCCCTAGCAGTCATTATTTGTCCCGCCGACACTTTGAGCCCTACTTTGACCCCCTCAGAATGTTTCAAAACTCACCAAACTCAACAGCCAGTTGAACACTGGTGAAAACTTTGATAAAATGTAAAAACGAAAAAAATCAATCAATCAATCAAAATATGCGAAAATGCGTGCAGCGCCCCCTGAGAACAAAACCAACATTTCATTTTTTTTTAAATTTTTTTTTATACTGTGAAAGAGGAGTTAACAACGCAAATGTTAAAACGTTGAACACATCAGTACTACATTATATGAATGGGATACCATACGCTTTGCCCAGACTGCCGTTAGTACTACATCCAGTTTTCCCCCCCCCACCCCCGGTAACGCCCCTGATATAACACCTTTTGAACAGTTTATTGTGCATTTTAATTATGGTCAAATACTTGGATGTTTACTGATACATGCTAATTGTTTGTGCTGATTTTTATTGCTTTATCAGCAGCTAGTTACAGTGTAACAAAGTGAGTACACCCCTCGCATTTCTGCAGATATTTAAGTATACCTTTTCATGGGACAACACAGACAAAATGACTCTTTGATACAATGAAAAGTAGTCTGTGTGCAGCTTATATAATAGAGTTCATTTATTTTCCCCTCAAAATAACTCAAAATATAGTCATTAATATCTAAACCGCATGGGAACTACGTTCATCCCTAAATGTCCAAATTGAGTACTGCTTGTTATCTTCCCTCCAAAATGTCATGTGACTCGTTACAGGAGTGCTGTCAGCATTGCTGCAGAGATTGAAGAGGTGGTGGTGGTGGTGGGGGGGGGGGGGGGGGGTGTCATTCCCACCACCATGCTTGACTGTAGGCATGGCACACTTATCTTTGTACTCCTCACCTGGTCGCCGCCACACATGCTTGAGACCATAGGAACCAAAGAAATGAATCTTCGTCTCATCAGACCATAAGACATGGTTCCATGTGCTTTGTTGACATGTCTTCAGCAAACTGTTTGCTGGCTTTCTAGTGTACCGTCTTCAGAAGTGGCTTCCTCCGGGGGTGACAGCCATGCACACTAATTTGATGTAGAGTACGGCGTATGGTCTGAGCACTAACAGGCTGACACCCCCACCTCTTCAATCTCTGCAGCAATGCTGACAGCACTCCTGTAATGAGTCACATGACATTCTGGAGGGGAAATGACAAGCAGTACTCAATTTGGACATTTAAGGATGTAGTTTCTACTGGGTGTACTCGCTTTTTTTGCCAGGGGTTTAGATATTAATGGCTTTATTTTGAGGGGAAAATAAATGAACTCTATTATATAAGCTGCACACAGACTACTTTTCATTGTGTCAAAGTGTCATTTTGTCGGTGTTGTTCCATGAAAAGATATACTTAAATATCTGCAGAAATGTGAGGGGTGTACTCACGTTTGTGATACACTGTATAAACGCAAATTGCTATTATTGAAGATGAAACTGATTTAATTTCATTTTTATTTTTGTTTCTGGACTTAGCTCCAAATTCTTATCAAGGACAATACAATGACGTATAATACATGTTTTTGAATAGTTATTTTGTGATTTGGATGGGGTATTCAGGGGTATTGATTCCAAGTTTTGCAGAAATTTCTGTTAGCTCACCGGTGTGGGAATGGAACTCGTTCGTAACCCGGGCACTATGTGTACTTCCTCTTCCACTTTTTCCACGAGTATTGTGGAGTATAAAATGTATATATTGTTGTGCCTTTTGGCAATGCTATTGTATTTCTGGATCATTTACCTTTTTAGCACTTAAAAGTAAAAAAATATATATATTCCACACTCCACACTTACTTTTTGCATTAGTTGCACTGGGGAGCCTGACTTTTTTCTTAAGGTGCACCAGCACAAATGTAGGCGCACCCACATTTTTCATTGCATCACCTGTAATGCCATACTTTTAATCACTCTCCATAACATTCATATAACTCATATTAGTGAGTCCACTCAATTTCACGCTCACACTGCCGACAACAGCCTCTAGAAAACAAAGATTGACTAAACGATGAGTGACACATTCGTGCCTTTGATCAGAGAGCTACTGAGCCTTCACTTGCCGGATCAAAGTTACAAACCAGTCAATCACCATTAATTTTATCTAGCAAACCCCAGCTGCCTGTTGACCAAAAAAAGCAGCAGGGCGGAGAGTGAGTGGTTGTACGAGCATGAAGCAGAAAAACGTATTTTGAAAAAAAATATTTAATTTAATTATAAAAACCCAATCCTTTTCACCCGATTCCAATCCTTTGAAAAATGTCGGGATCGGCACAGTTTCCGATCACGTGTTCAGATCGGGACATCCCTACAAAAAATTTTAAATATTTTGTAGACTATTTTGTTCTCAGGTTGTGGTTGACTTTCTTCATTGACATTTGACGATTCGTGGCTTTAATTTTATGCATAGTAGACTGACACGGAAGTACTGCACAGCAACAAACAGGTGTTGTTAATTTCACAAACGCAGGCAAGCACAATTTAGAGAAGGTGGTTTGCTGTATGATGCTGTGTGTGTGACTACGCCAATTCCATTCGACTCCAATCACACAGGTCCTGTCTTTCCCTTTAATGGTGGTGAATTGACGTGACACATGGAGACACCTCATCATAAAAGCACGTGTGATCCCTGCATTCACACTGTACTAGTTTGGTAGACAACCTAAGCAAGCACCCTCTTAAATTAAGCCAGTGATAACTGCTGGCAAACATGTCTGAATTGAGCCTGTATGCGTTTGTGTTGCAGTAGGTGAACAGGCGGACACTTGATATTAAGATTCTTGTGCTGTTGTTGACATTTAAATGCTGTTGGGCCATAGTACAAGTTAATTATCTAGGCATTTATGTAGTATTTGATACCTGAGGCTCTCGTAATTGACTCAAGGCTCTCAATTCTCAATTTACTCTCTTGGCTTTTATGGCATGGTGGACACTTTAAGCTGTCCGTCCACGTGACATATGGTGAATTCTCCAGAGTCTTATGAAGCTGTTGACATGTCAGGCTTTCATTTTGTGGTTTACTCTTTAGGCTTTTATATGTTGGCTCTCTAGGGTCCCATGTTAACCAGTGCAAGTTCCACCTGATGCAGAGCCTTAATCTCCGTGAAGGCAGGGAAGACCAGAGTTTGGTTATTTTGCTGATGTGCACAACGTGTGGGTGTAAACACTGGAGACTCCATTCATTGGAAATAGAATTGCTGTATTTAATTCCCTTTAGATATGTCACGTGGAGACTAAATGCGAACAGTGTGATTTTCACTCAGTGAACTGTTGTAAATAACGGTGTTACAGTATAACAACGACCCTAACGGCGTTATTTTTTTTCGTCAGTGAGTAATCTAATTAATTACTTCTCCCATCTTTGCAACGCCGTTACTGTTACTGAGGATGTGAAGGGGCGTGCTACTAAATTTTGGTTGAATGAAGTGCGAGTTTTCTTATTTTGTCACATCTCAGCTGCCCGGACTCAGACAGCAGAGTGGGAGGGGGGAAGGGAGTGGTGACGCCGTTGCAAACACGATCATGATTGGCTAGGTGGGCGGATCACGCCCTCCTCCTCAAGGTGTCTCACTGCACGGCACGCTCTGGCAAACATAAGACAGCAATAATGGCGACGGGTCAGGGAATTTCAAAGGTAGCGTTCTCAAACTTGAGTTATTTTCAATATTGAATATTGTTACTTTACAGAATATTTAAGGATAGTTTTCTGCTTATTGTGCAGTAGAAGTAACATACAGTTTCAGAGATTTGAAATGGTTAATGGTCAGTTTACATTTGTGTTTTCTTAACAGACTAATATATTTGATCCAAATAAATACCAAATGTTCTAAAATATTGTGTATAGTGTTTGTATTCTACAATCAGTTAATATTAACATATTTGATATGAAAGATGTTATAAAATGTATAATGTAATAACATGTGGAACATGAAGAGGTAACGTCATTTACTTTGCTGAGTAACTAATTACTCTTACAATGACAACTGAGTTACTAACTCAATTACTTTTTGGGAAAAGTAATTTGTAAGTGCAACTAATTACTTTTTAAAAGCAAGATTAACAACACTGTGCATGATGAATCGTTGTCAATGGCGAAGGCAAAAGGCTGTACGAGTACTAATTTAACAGAGTGCTTATAGCTGTTTTTGACTATATGTCATGGTTGTATACGGTTGAAAGAAATTTATAATACGATATAAGAATGCATTTTCTGCCACTCCCATGCTAAATAAAAAACTACATTAATTTTGTCTGTTTCATACATAGAAATATATAGAGATTCGGTGATCCCTCGCTACTTCGCGCCCTCAGTCCATCGCGGATTTGTTTTCAATTAAAAAAATTAAAAATAAATAAATGTAGGATTTTATAGAGCTGTCCCAATCCAATCACGTTGTCTTTTGCTCTCGCTCCTGCCGCTTTTCTTGGTTTTCAGTGCACTGCATTTGCGTAGAGATTGAAAAGTCATAAAATTATTAGATTAAAGTTGTTATGTTACTTATTTTTATGTTACGTCAACTGGAAGTTGTTTGGTTTCGCAGACTTTGGCTGTTGGTCATGTAAGGTCTGTGTCAACACAAAATTGCTTTTAGCGATGTGGATAGCGTGAGCAAAGCATTTTTTCATGATGCTTCAACTTTGGTTTGGAACACAGAGTATCTTTACTTATTTTTGTCAGTGTTTCTCCTTTCTCAGATCTTTTTATGATCTTAACTTTTGTTTCCATGGTTATTTGGTTTTCTTTTGGCTGGACCAGCATCGCGATACACCCCAGCGTCCTTCTTTGAGACCAAAATGTGAAAAAAGGAAGGCAAAAGAGGCAAAGATACTCCTTGTGAACAAGCATAGACAAGCACTATGCACTAGCTAAGCAGAAACTCTGGTGCTGCAGACTAAATAACAGATGAAGCAAGAGCGTTGTCAAGTTAAGACGTCGTAGGTCTATGACATTAACACGAGGTCTACTTGTGACTGATGATGCTGAACAACGATTAGCTTGATGCTACAAAAACTTCACTTTCAAATGTTTGATGAAATTTATATTTTATATGGATCTAAACTCAAAGACTTCATAATATATTGACGGGACATGGGGCGCGTGGCCGGGTAATAGGGGGCCTATATCCGTCAAAGCTGACCGAGTGGAAACACAGACGAAAAGCTTTTTACGTTGAAAATTCTTGTGAATAAATGCTTAAATCCTTTAATTCTTTATAAATATCGACGTAAAACAGTCTCGACTCATGGTTAAAAGCAAAAACAAAAACGGGCATTTAGCATTTATTTTATGTAAATATGTCGAATGTGCTGCTAGTCTTTAAGGCACTGTGGCGCCACCTTATTACCACAAAGACCTTTTTACAGGGAAAATTCTTGTGACTGAATGCTTAAATGCCTGAATTCTTTAGCGATATGGACGTAAAATAGTCTCGATTATTGGTTAAAAGCAAAAAAAAAACAAAAAAAAAACGGGCAGTTAGCATTTATTTTACATAAATATCGCAAATTATGACGCCAATGCCGTAGCGGTTAATCTTTCCTGTTTGAATGCGGTACAGCTTATGTACTTTTTCAACCTAAATCCGGCGTTGGATCACTGCATGTGTGCGACCGACTTCGACTGACTGAAGCGGAGTGTGGGACGTCCCTCTACTTGAAGGCGTGGGTCTGTGTCTGGGGTTGTGTCCCGTCAATATCATTATGAAGTCTATGCCTAAAATATAACATTTCATTTTTCAAAATGTAAATTTGAAAGTCGTAAAATGACAGAGGGAAGTAGCAACCAGGAAAACACTGAAGGCTGGGCTGTCTCAATTTGTCAGTCAGGAGAGACGTCTTGCTGGGTCCTTTGTCGACAGCGGAGAACCTGCCCGACGTAGGGTGCAGACCATGAATTGGAAAACAGCTCTGGTCTACACATCTTGACCCAAACCAAACAGGGTTTATGGGCCTTTGGTATGCAGTTCATATTTAGACCAGCGTGAGTCAAGTTTTGCGATTTTGTGAATACCGTATTGGCCCGAATATAAGACGGTCCTAATTAGAAGACGACCCCCTCTTTTTCATGACTCAAGTTTGAAAAAAGACTCTTTGAACACCAAATTAATTATTATACAGAAAACAATTACAGTACATCCGAAACAAATGATTATATCAATATATTTGAGAGAAAAAGCAAGTTATTTTGCCTCATTCAAATCTTAATATCTGAACATTTAAATTTGTAAACTAAAGTGCAATCACATTTGTAAATGAATGGCTTCTGGTTTTTGAAATGTAAATAAACCCATCTATTGTGATAAAACAACAAATGTAATGACTGCATTAACTATCAAATTGAAGTGGGAAAGGTGGGAAATATTGCTTGTCGTTCCGAACACCTTTGACTCTCTCATAAGCAGACACCCTGCACATCCTTTCACAACCGGCGTTAGACCAGTCGATTTTTCAGCGGAGCGCAGCCACCACTTGATGAAAGGAGAAACTGTTTTGCTAAGTGGACGGTTGACACCATGAATGCTTGCTATGAAGAAGTACAAGGAGACCAATGGGGCAAATTACAATTTTAAGTTCGCAAAAAGGATCTTCACTGCACCTAAAGATTGATCGTCTGAGATTGAAAATGCCCTAACAGTATAGGAGTCATATATAGGGGCATGCTTACTGATTCCCCCTGGGCGATGGTCTTTTAATGGATGCACGCGTATGTAATTTAAATCCAGTCATGAACATTTGTATTACTATATATTTCTATGTCGGTCTCGATGGTGGCATTTAGATTCTTAACAAAGATCAGGATGCTGCAGACCTTCTAATTAACTCCCTGTTTGATTTCTCCTCGCTAAACCCTGACTTCTTTTTTCCACCTAGTTTCATTTCATCCCCTAAACTCAACATTCCTGACACCGCTGCTCGCTGTGGCTTTATTCTTTTTGTAGTGAAAAAGCAGGACGGAGCGGCCGCAATGGAGATGCAGCCTCTTAAAAGTGCCGAGGGTGGGGAGGAGGAGAAGGAGCGGAAGAAGGTTTCCATTCCCAAAAAAGAGAAGTCAGTGCTTCAAGGGAAGCTCACCAAGTTGGCCGTCCAGATTGGCAAAGCAGGTAAAGTTCATCAGTTAAGAATGACAATACAAGCTCCTCAATCTGTGATTAACTGGCACCTACCTCAAAGTGTACCATGCTTCCTGCAACATAGTTCTATGGCAGCTTCAAAATGATTTTAAGGGACTTTGTAGTCATTTTGATGAATATTTCTGAATACATGAAATACATTTGGGGGAAAAAAAAGTGTTGAAAATGTGCACACAGCACTGTCTGTATTAAATAAATATATAATGAATTAATGACTTTGATTCAAAATTATTTTTTACCTATTCTTTGGAATTTAAAGCAATCTTTGTTTTTATATCAACAAACTCTGTTTAATCTACAAAATGAGGGTGATTAAAAAAAAAAAAATCAAACTTTGTGGTACATATAGGCAAAAAAAAAAAAAAAAATCACACTCACATTAACACAACCTTCTTTTTAATTAACCGACCATAGCTTTTTTCATTGTACTTGAGCCGAGGTTCTTTCACTGATCATGGTGGTAAATTAAGTCTACCAGACATAATTTGGTACGGCACACACCTGTCGATGCTTCCTAGAGCTGCCCAACATTTAATCTGAGCAAAAGAAGGATAAGGACCTAAGGGGCCGTTTACATGGCTCCAAGAACACGACAAATTCCATGTTTGCATTTACATGGTTTCGTCTCCATTCCAACGATGCCGCAATTCCGCGTGAAAACAATGTTGTATTCATGCCAGACCCCAAATGGCAGTGCAGTTTTACAAGGCGAGAGACAACATACCCGCCCACTTTAAAAGGCACAAAAATACGAATTTAAAATATATTTTAATTTGAAAAGATGATTAAAAACAGTAAAAAAAAAAAGCCGCCGTTCTGCCATGTTTGCTGTTTTAAATGTTCATTAGCAGCAATTGCATATGCCGAAAGTGACGTCTGTGAGTGCTGATGTCACTGGAGGGAGAGCGTTCCATTCATATGGTTGTTGAGCAATCCCTGCAATCGAGTCGTTCCGCTTTGTAGCCTGGAATCAAAAGTTTGCATCTTCTATTTTTTTCATCACCATGAAAAGGCGAGGCCATTCCGCAACACAATTGTTGCATCTTGTTGTCTCAGCGTCACCATGTAAACGGCCAATGAACAGAGGCCTACAGAGATCAAACCCATATAAGAACACTCCCAGCACATAAAGTACAAAAAGTGTAAAATTTCATCAAAATCCGCCCAGCCTATTCAGCGTCCATAAGACACGAGCACACAGACAATCTCTCCTTTAGAGAGATTAAGATATCCAACCGAAATAAATCCCTTATTAATATTCTGGAATTTTTTTACATTTTTTAAAAATCCAACATCTTGCTGTGAAGTACTCCAAGCCTCAATGCATCACCAAAGCACATTTAATAGTATTTAACAGTACATGAAACCGTAAAGTTTTAAAGCCATATGTGACATTGCAATTGCAAAAGACACATCTTTTGCCCAAAGGATGACGCTGTCGCCTCCACAAGCAGAAATTTTCTATGTTAATTTTTAGAGTTTCTAATTAATTTTCCAATCTGAATAGAGCCCCACAGAGATTAAACCCATCCAAGAACATTCACAGACACATAAAGTACAACTATGTAAAATTTTGTCAAAAGTTACCTTTATATACAGCCATGAGAAAAAAATAGGACACCCCATTAAATATTCAGTCCTTTATTAACAGATGTTCACATATCAATGTCTGATCTTGTTTTACTTCATCTCATGGAAAGAATGATTTAATTGCAGTAAACAACAAAAATTAACACTGTTTTACTCATTAACCAAAAATGCATATTCTAACTGAGGAAAAAGTTAGACCACCCTACCACCTACCTCCGAAGAAACTTTGCCCCACTCTTCAGAATACTTTCAACAGTGACTGACTTTTGAAGTAAGAGATGGTGACATCAAAGGAGCTGTCTGAGGCCTTCAGAGAGACGATTGTAGACGCTTATGAGTCTGGTAAGGGATCTCAAAAGAATATAAAATCCACCATTCCACTGTCCGGAAAATAGTCTACAAGGGGAGTATATTCAAAACACAGCCAACATGCCCAAGTCTGGGCGTCCAAACAAGTTCACCGCGAGAGCAGACCACAAGATGCTAAAAGAAGTCACAAAAACCCTGAAGTGTCATCACTGGACCTACAGCAGGCTTTTGCTACTGTTGATGCGAAAGTGCATGCCTCTACAATCAGAAAGAGACTACACAAATGTAACATTCATGGGAGGTGTGCAAGGAAGAAAGCTTTACTTTCCAAGAAGAACATGAAGGCTAGACTGAAGTTTGCCAGAGTGAATGTAGACAAAGACCAGGAATTCTGGAATAATGTTCTTTGGATAGATTAATCTGAAATTAAATTATTTGGACACCATAACAGAGGACATGTTTGGCGTTAACCCGATACAGCATTCCAGGAAAAGAACCTCATACCAACTTTGAAGCATGGAGGTGGAAGTGTCATGGTTTGGGGATGCTTTGCTAAATCAGGACCTGGCCAGCTCACCATCATAGATTACACCATGAATTTTATTGTGTATCGGAGGGTCCTTGGGGAAGATGTGAGATCATCTGTGAAAAAAACTAAAGCTGAGGCGAAACTCGACCCTGCAACATGACAATGACATACCAGTAAATCCACCAATGACTGGCTGAAAAGAAATGGAGAGTCCTGGAATGGCCGAGTCAAAGCCCAGATCTTAATCCCATTGAGATGCTGTGGGGTGACTTGAAAAGGGCTGTACAAGAGACCCCTCAAACATCTCACTGTTTAAAGTATTCTGCGTTGAGCAAACTTTCTTCAGACCGATGTCAAAGACTGGTAGATGGCAACAAAACGTGTCACTGAAGTTATTTCAGCCAAAGGGGGTAACTTTTTCCTCAGTTAGAATATGCATTTTTATTGATATATGTGGTTTAATGAGTAATACAATGTTCATTTTTGTTGTTTACCTGCAATTAAATCACTTTCTTGTCCTGTGATAAAGAAAACAAGATCAGACATTGATATGCGAACAAATAAAAGAACTGAATATTTAATGGGGTGTCCTAATTTCTTCACGACTGTATACGTTTAGCTATAGATATAGATTTAGGGGTTGTAATAACACCTGTTACTTTTGCATCGTAGGATGCTATATGTTTTATTGTAGTTTTTAAAAATTCTCTTGTACTTGTGTACCTACACACATTTAGTATTGAATTTAAAGTGTGAGGGAGTATGTGTGTGTGTGGCAGGCACTTTTAGCAAAGCGAAACATGCCCACTTTGTGGGTGTCCTTTCTACTGCAATGGTGTGTAACATGCATGTAACATCTTTTACTCTCTAGCGCTTTGAACTTAAAACTTGCGTAAGAAGAAGTGTATTTTGGCTAGAAAATTTGAGAGGAAAAGCTTTTTGTTCTTCCGAGAATTCCTCAAAGAAAGTCCTTGTTGTCATAGCGATGTCATTACATCAGCCGGTCGCCATGAGTGACGGAATGAGGACGCGGTGTCAAAACGACGCAATGCCGCTGATGGATTAGCATACACTTGTTTCGTCAGGTGCTCTCTGCACAGTCTGTATGGACTTTATTCAACACCGGAGCTTCTGATTGTCTCGCATGTGAGCTTTGTGCTACTACTGTGTCGCCGTGCACTCTGCTTGACACCAAGGGTGGCACGTCACTCAAGCACCATTTAAAGCTTTGCGAGGTGACTTGCGGTTCAACATCAGGCACTCCAAAATATATACTTTCCTCCGGGAAATACTAACACAGCTTTAGTCTTTTCTGGGAAGCACCCTTCCTCGTCTATTCTGTTTATATTTTTCCAGCAAGCAGAAATTGCATAAAGCAGATGGATGTAATGCAGTACATACAGTTTTTTGTTCGGTTTAACGAGACAACTAATGCCACATACATACTGTCCAATTGGTTGACGGTTTCTTAGATCAACATTTACAAAAATATCCTTGGTGGAAGTCTAAAGAAGCAAACAAATTGCATAATGAAGTACATAAGGTCTTTTGTAGAGAATGTACAAAAATAGCCTTGGGTAATGGAGTAGTGCTTCAATAAGTAAAGAAGAGGAGAAATTGTAAAGAGCAGATACTTGGAATACAGTATACTCGGTATACATTTGTGATTAAAATACTGCATTGTGTCTCTCCCATAGGGGTTTCAAATATTTTGTTAAAAAATAATAAGACACACATCAAATATAATCTGTAGATATACAGTAATGGTAATTTTTTTATGCACAGCACCAGATTGTGCAAATCTACAAGCTCAATTCTTCCTAGCAAGGTGCTTGCTCTAAAATATTGATTTTCAGCAAAGGAAATTGTTCACATTTGTTGGCTGATTATAATCCATACACTTATTAAAAACTTGTACTGGTTGACCGTTTGAAGTTGCACCAAGGCAAACTTGGTTTGAATGATTATGCGTTATGTTTACTCTATATTTGGAGCGGTGATCCAATTATAGGGGGGAATCACACCCCTTCGCCTCCCTGGGGAGGTCTCCTCGGGGGTGCTGGAGAGGGGAGTCCGTCACGAAGTCGAATCTCGGATCCAGGAGATGCAGTGTGGTTTTCGTCATGGACTCTATTTACCGGTCAATTTACGTTCCGACCCTCACCTATGGTCACGAGCTGTGGGTCATGACCGAAAGAACAAGACCCCGGATACAAGTGTCCGAAATGAGCTTCCTCTGTTGGGTGTCCGGCTCTCCCTTAGCGATAGGGTGAGAAGCTCGGTCATCCGTTAGGGGCTCGGAGTAGAGCCACTGCTTCTCCGCATCGAGAGGAGCCAGATGAGGTGGCTCGGACATCTGATTAGGAGTCCTCCGGGGCACCTCCCTGAGGAGATGTTCTGGGCACGTCCCACTGGAAGGAGGCTGCGGGGCCGACCCAGGACACGCTGGGGAGACTGTGTCTCCCGGCTGGCCTGAGAATGCGTTAGGGTCCCCCAGGAAGAGCTGGATGAAGTGGCTGGGGAGAGGGAAGTCTGGACTTCTCTGATGGAGCTGCTTCCCCCGCGACCCGACCTCGGATAAGCGGGATAAAATGGAAGGATGGATGGATGGATGGATGGATGGATGGATGGATGGATGGATGGATGGATGGATGGATGGATGGATGGATGGATGGATGGATGGATGGATGGATGGATGGATGGATGGATGGATGGATGGATGGATGGATTTATCTTCATACAGCATATTGGGTATATTCAGGGGTGAAAGTGGGCCAGAACTGTCAGGCACACAGTTCTGGTATAAGATTAAGGGCCGGAACTGTGTTCCGGTATAAGATTCAGGGCCGGAAGTTTGTTGAATTGATGCAACATTAAAAGGGCAGTGCAACAGAAAATAGAACAAATCTTTAAGAGTAAGGCAAGAGTTGTGGAGGCTTATTTATCACATTTAGTTTTATTTGCTCTGATGGGGAGGTTCAGAACATCTTGGCTGTCAATGTGCACTTTGGACTTATTTTTGTTCTTTTATGTTTGGCTACTTATTCATTTCCATATGATTTAAAAAAGTCAATGTTTGCGCGATCTTCTAAATATATTCAATTTCACGCATAATATAAATCATTTGTACTTGTTTTTCTGAATGTTACTTACATCTTTATTGTTTAAAAAAACGCAACAAAAAGTAAATGTTTACATTAACTTCAATATTAGTTAGGGCTGTCAAATGATTAAAAGTATTAATTGAGTTAATTATAGCTTAAAATTAATTAATCGTAATTAATCGCAATTCAAACCATCTATAAAATATGCCATATTTTTCTGTAACTTATTGTTGGAATGGAAAGATAAGACACAAGATGGACATATACATTCAACATACGGTACATAAGTACTGTATTTGTTTATTATAACAATAAATCAACAAGAAGGCATTAACTTTATTAACATTCTGTTAAAGCGATCCATGGATAGAAAGACTTGTAGTTCTGAAAAGATAAATGTTAGTACAAGTTATAGAAATTTTATATTAAAACCCCTCTTAATGTTTTCCTTTTAATAAAATTTGTAAAATTTTCAATCAAAAAAATTAACTAGTAGCCCGCCATTGTTGATGTCAATAATTATACAATGCTCATGGGTGCTTAAACCCATAAAATCAGTCGCAGCCAAGCACCAGCAGAGGGCAACAAAACTCCAAAAACACAAGTAACAAGTTGGCATTGCACTGTGCTGTCATTTTAATCTGTTTGAGCGGGGCATGTGCGTTAATTGCTTCAAATATTTTAACGTGATTTATTTAAAAGATTAATTACCGCCCGTTAACATGATAATTTTGACAACCCTAATATTGATATACATGTTATTTTCTTAAGTAGTTAAAATTTGTTATTATATGTGAGGAAATGAGGGAAATAAAAATTAGGAGATGGAGGTTGGGGTTATTGCTGTTTTTGTTTAATTTTATTTTGCAAATAGTTGAAAAAAATACCATTTTTAAAATCAGTTTGTGTACATGTTATAGAAATAACTGACCAAAACAGTTTTCTTTGCATTTCAGTATCTTTCAGCATTTCAGCCCCCCCCCCCCCCCCCCAAAAAAAAAAAAAAAAAGAAAAGAAACAACAAATAAATACAATTTCTGACTCCGTGGCGACCTTCAGATCGGGGAGTTCCGGCAAGAAATTCTAACCACTTTCACCCCTGGGTATATTGTTCTAGACATCATCTCCCATGTACAGACAACACGATATACAGTCTATGTAAGAAGTCACTCAGAAATAAATAAAAATAATGATTTACATTGACAGTCAAATGACCCCTCTAGTTATTGCCATGTTTTTTCGAGCACACTTGACTAAAATGCTTTTTAGTATACTAGAAGTCATGGTTTTAAGTAGTGATGTAACCAATTACGCCGAGCCTTCAAAGTGTGTGTTGAGTAATGAATGTACATTTCCATGAAGTGCGTACCCAAGCTCACCTCATTTAGGGGATGTTCCGAAAACAATGACGTTCAAAGCCTCGCTGCCCAGCTGGAGACTTCAAAATCACACCTCCTTAAAAGTAAATTCCCGTGTTTTCAGTGAAAAGCTAGAAATAAGTGAAATTATCTGCCAGTGCTTCAAGTGAATTTAAATATCAAGAATAGATATATTTTTTAAGACATCATTTGAAAGCATTTTTTTCTTAATTTAGGTGAAAAATTACTTTTAAATGTATAGGCTTAATTAGAACAAATAGTAATATTTACTTAAAGTGGAATAATATGACACATTCATATGTTAACTAGACTTTAACACTCAACACTTCCTAATTTTTATGGCGAGAATTTGTAGGCGCAGCCGAAGCATTGAGGGGGTCCGGTTTGGTGACCCCAGCATTGCATCTCTGCTTTTTGCAGATGATGCGGTGCTGTTGGCTTCATCAAGCCGTGACCTCCAACTCTCACTGGAGTGGTTCGCAGTCGTGTGGGAAGCGCTTGGGATGAAGATCAGCACCTCCAGAATCGAGACAATGGTCCTCAGTCGGAAAAGGGTGGAGTGCCCTCTCCGGGTCAGGGATGAGATCCTGCCCCAAGTGGAGGAGTTCAAGTATCTTGGGGTCTTGTTCACGAGTGAGGGTAGGTGCAGAGTCCGCATTACTGCAGACTCTGCACCAGTCCGTAGTGGTGAAGAAGGAGCTGAGCCGAAAGGCTAAGCTCTCGATTTACCAGTCGATCTAGGTTCCTACCCTCACCTATGGTCACAAGCTGTGGGTCGTGACCGAAAGAACAAGATCCCGGATACAGGCGGACAAAATGAGTTTCCTCCGCAGGGTGTCCGGGCTCTCCCTTAGAGCTAGGGTGAGAAGCTTGGTCATCCGGGAGGGACTCGGGGTCCAGCCACTACTCCTCCATGTTGAGAAGAGCCAGCTGAGGTGGCTCGGGCATCTGGTTCGGATGCCTCCTGGACACCTACCCAGAGAGGTGTTCCAGGCATGCCCCACTGGCGGGAGGCCCCGGGGACGACCCAGGACACGCTGGAGAGACTATGTCTCTCGGCTGGCCTGGGAACGCCTTGGGATCCTGCTCGAGGAGCTGGTTAAAGTGGCTCGGGAGAGGGTAGTCTAAGCTTCCCTGTTCAAGCTGCTTCCCCCGCTGCCCAACCCCGGAGCAAGCGGAAGATGGATGGATGGATGGATGGATGGATGGATGGATGGATGGATGGATGGATGGATGGATGGATGGATGGATGGATGGATGGATGGATGGATGGATGGAAAATAGCATTTTAAATCTTAAAATTTCACCTTGATTTGAAGTATCAATCATTTTGTACCAGGGTTAGGGTTTTGGATCTTGTTTTGGGTTTTAAAGTAATGTTTAAGCTTGTGCTCAAGTTTCAAAGTGTAGTTATGATGTGTGACAGCTTGTTGTATATTTCATCAGGGTTGCTTATGTCAGCCATCACGGTTATCATCCTGGTGCTGTACTTTGCCATCGACGCCTTCGTCATCCAGAAGCGTCCTTGGCTGCCTGAGTGCACGCCCATCTACATCCAGTACTTTGTCAAGTTCTTCATCATCGGTGTGACCGTGTTGGTTGTCGCCGTACCCGAGGGTCTACCGCTGGCCGTCACCATCTCTTTAGCCTACTCAGTCAAGGTGATCAACCGGCACTGCCACGTCGTCGTGTCTTTGAATAGATAGTATTCATGACACATTTTTGTTTTCATCTAACAGAAAATGATGAAGGACAACAACCTGGTGCGGCATCTGGACGCATGCGAGACAATGGGCAATGCCACCGCCATCTGCTCAGATAAGACGGGCACACTCACCACCAACCGCATGACAGCCGTGCAATGCTACGTTGGCGACGTGCATTACAAGGAGATCCCAGAGCCGGGGGTCCTTCCTCCAAAATCGCTGGACCTGCTCGTGAATTCCATCTCCATCAACAGCGCCTACACCACTAAGATACTGGTAAGTGAGGCATTTTATTCACTGTCAATGTATTGATTTTCAAGCTGTATTCATTGTTAAATTCTATTCATTTGTATGCTTAGAGTGCTTATGTATTCTGAATGACAAGCTCATCATGTAACGGATTTCCCAATTCAAAACAGACGTAGCAAACCTGTCAAACTGAGAACTGCGTTTTGCGAATGCGAGGGGCGATTCGCATTAGTGACGGGATCTGTCGTTCACTTGAGTAAACGAATCCATTCCGGATCGTTCAGTAAAAAGATTCGTTCAAACGAATCGTTCAACGAATCGTTCAGTAAAAAGATTCGTTCAAACGAATCGTTCAACGAATCGTTCGCCCCCCTCATCTCCCTCCCCGCCCAAATGAATCGTTCGGTTAGTGAACGGGAAGTGACGTTGCCGAACGAATCACCAAAGACCGCTTCGCAGTATAACTGAACGGGAAGTGACATTGCTTGGTCCCTCCCTCACTTGCACATTGACCACTCGTCGTAGTTTCAGAAATGAGTGACAGGCGATATCATTCTGCTTTCACAGACAGCCTCGTCGCCCTCCCGCTGCTGCAAAAGCGAGGGAGAACTTCCGCGTCGTCTGTCCTAGTTCTATGGGCTCAAAGTCATGGCTCGTGCTTGCATTTCGATTGAGGACACGGTTAAACATTTTCCTTTTGTGGGGGGAGCGGGGGGTTGGGGTCGGGGGCGAACGGACTTTCATTAGCATGTTCTTGATCACATTTACAATGCTGCTTGCTACCAGCCAACGCAGCATGCTTGCTGTCACGAAAATAAAAATAAATCGAAAGTTTAATTTCTGAATATGGAACGACCAACACATCATATTTACATCTCGCTCTGTTGTATTTTTGTTTTTATGCTCATCACTATTATTTTTAGTCACTATTGTTAAAAATATAAGTGTAAATAGCTAGTTGTCGAATGTGCTGCTCTGAAATAAAGACAATACTACATTTTGATATTTGCCAGTTTAATTGCAAATCAGTATTAAGATGATCGTATTGAATTTTTGCACTGGTATTAATGAATAAAATAATCCGGTCAACTCCCCTGTCGTCCCCGCATCTCAGATCGTCAAATGCTGACGAGAAATGATTGCTTGCTCTTTACGATGTCGCCTTTCTACCCTCATTAGTCTGTTAAGAAAAATGTAGACATATTGCGACATCTCCCGTGTCCGTGTGCGTTGTTTTGGGGCGCTTGAGTAGCGCATGATGGACGGATTGACATAATTTGTCAAACCAACCGACACGCTCTGGCACGAAAAAAAAAAAAAAAAAAAACACTCGGAAAAAATTGACATGTATATAGTTTCATTGCAAATCAGTATTATGGTGATCGTATTGAATTTTTGCACTGGTATTAATAAATAAAATAATCCGGTCAGCTCCCCTGTCGTCCCCGCATCTCAGATCGTCAAATGCTGACGAGAAAATTGTTTGCTCTTTACGATATCGCCTTTCTACTCTCATTAGTCTGATAAGAAAAATGTAGACATATTGCGACATCTCCCGTGTCCATGTGCGTTGTTTTGGGGCGCTTGAGTAGCACATGATGGACGGATTGACATAATTTGTCAAACCAACCAACATCTGACACGAAAAAAAAATTAAAACACTTGGAAAAAATGGACATGTATATACCGTTTAATTGCAAATCAGTATTATGGTGATCATACTATATATTCTTTTTTTTCTGTGCACATATGAGGTAAATATCACTGCCATGAAGCCTCCATATAGTGACAGTTCTTTGCCTCCTTCATTGCCGTCACGCGACCGCAGCTCAGCTTTTGCTTGCCTCGTAGCTACCCGTGTTTTAAATTACTGTAAATTTGATAGTATGTCGTAATAGGTAGTCCCAAGTCTGTTGAGAAAAGTAGTACACTAAACCATGCTCGCTAGATTTGTGTGGTGTTTTTGTCTTTTAGAGCTGCATTTGATAGGCTCCACGTTAACAAATATGTGACAAAGTCCTTTCCTTTCATTATTTGATTCGTTCACCGCATAGTCATTACTGGAAAGTCAAGTTAGCAGCAAGCTAGGTCAGGAGCCGGAGGACCGAGTCACTGAACGGGAAGTGACAAAACTCAGTCTTGCCCCCCTGCCTGCACGCTGGCTGCTTATTGGCCACACGTGGAAGTGAGTGACATACGCGCTGATTCTGTTTCCGGTCCCTCCCCTGCCCGCGATGAGGCTGGCGTCTGATTGGTCGTGTGCGATGTCAGAAGACGCTGCCGCTTGCTCAACGCCCTCCCACGCAGTGAACAAGCACCAACTTCATAGAACGAATCAGTGCAGATGGTGATTAGTTCGGTCTCGTTCACCCAAACAATTCGTTCAAAAAGAACGAATCGTTCGCGACCGATACAACACTAATTCGCATTGCCATTGTTGGTGATAGATGTGCAGTCCATTTTAACTGGGATGGATGCTAGCCATCCTAGTTTAATCATATTAGTAAGAGTGTCGTTGTTGAAATGTGGATTTTGATTGAAAAGTTTTCTCACAAATGATTTTTCAATAATTATCAAACACAAATTTAAGGTTGCTATGAAATGCTACAACAAGTGCCTTTAAACCAGTGTTGTCAGTACTGACAAGTTAGTTTCCTTAGTGCAGACATGTCCAAAGTGCGGCCCGGGGGCCAAATGCGGCCCGTGGTCAAATTTCATCTGGCCCCCAGCCTGTGTCATAAAATCAATCATGTCTGGCCCGCACACAGACCTAATAAATTGGTCAGCAGTACTGCTACCAGCATATGAAGTAGCTTACACACTAAATGCTGCTCCTCATTTACCCACTAAAAGGTAGCAGCAGTCTAAGCAACATTACCCCGCATGACCCTTTACTCCCAATTTTCTAAGATGGCGACAATCAACAAAAAAACAAAAAAAAAAGAAAGTTGACTGTGACGGCCGACGCTTCAAGGATAGGTGGAAATTGGACTATTTCTTCACTAAAATACGCAAAAACTGTGTCTGCCTCATTTGCAAAGAGACAGTCGCTGTTTTTAAAGAGTTCGATGTGAGGCGATATTACTAAACAAGACAAGCTGACATGTACGACAAGATTATAGGGAAGATACGTAGCGAGAAATTGAAGCAACTTAAAGCTAGTTTAATTTTACAGCAGCAGTATTTCGCAAGAGCCCAAGAGATGAAAGAGAACGCCACAAAGGCTAGTTGCAAGATTTTGTGGAAATTATTAATTTAAAAAAATAATAATAAAGCAAATGTGACACACAGAATGGCTTGCTAAAATTTGCATAAATATATTGTTCTACGTAAAGGATGTCAGCCAAGGTCGGCCCCCCACATTTTTCCCACACCGATTCTGGCCCCCTTTGCGAAAAGTTTGGACCACCCTGCCTTAGTGTCTGTGCGTTACTATTTTGTTATTGCCTCATTATGTATGTAGAATGAGGAATACTGTAGTCATGTACGAAGACCATTTTGAATAGAAAATGTTGCATCTTGAGTTTGGGAGTGACATCACATGTCTTTTTTTCCCATCGGAGGAAAAAAACAAACGGG
The DNA here is from genome assembly GCF_030265065.1 of Corythoichthys intestinalis. NCBI lineage: Eukaryota > Metazoa > Chordata > Actinopteri > Syngnathiformes > Syngnathidae > Corythoichthys > Corythoichthys intestinalis. The sequence goes on along the minus strand of NC_080403.1, from coordinate 4,618,652 downwards.
ACACGTCTATTAGCATGCCATGAGCGCTGAGAGTCTCCAGCCATAACGACTTAGCGAAGCTACCTCGTCAGAATGCGAACAATCAATGAAAGAGGCAGGAGAGATACCACAAACGGCTGCATTTGCTCACTGGAAATACAGTCATTACTTCACATTTTTGTCCAGTAAAGATGACAAAAGTATCTCCGTGCACTGCAAATTTTGCACTGGCTCAAAAACACTGTGGACCGCTAAAAACTCCACATTCAATTCAAGGAACCACTTGGAATTGCAGCACAGCGCTATTCAGCTACTGTTTACATTGTAAATTCTCACTGAATATGTCAAAACAATGAATGAACATATGGAATTATGTACTTGGCAAAAAATGGGAAATGACTGAGAACAGGTTTTATATTGTACTTTCTTCAAAGTATCCACCCTTTGCTCTTGTTACATTTTTGCACAATTTTGACTCTTTCAATGAGCTTCAAGGTGCAGACACCTGAAAATGTTCTTACTTCACAGGATGCCTTATTAGGGTTGATAAATGAAATTTGTTGCCTTTTCAATTAATTAATCGTAATTAATCGCAATTCAAACCATCTCTAAAATATGCCATATTTTTCTGTATATTATTGTTGGAATGGAAAGATAAGACAAGATGGATATACAGTATATATTCAACATACTTTACATAAGTACTGTATTTGTTTATTATAACAATAAATCCACAAGACGGCATTAACATTAACGTTCTTTCTGTGAAAGGGATCCACGGATAGAAAGACTTGTAATTCTCAAAGATAAATGTGAGTACAAGTTATAGTAATTAAAAGATAAATGTGAGTACAATGCCAGTTCTCTTTGCAATGAGCGGTTTTCTTTTTGTGAACATTATTTTTTTTTTAGAGATAGGAATATTATTTTTCTTGTGCTTTCACTAAATGATACTGTAGCGACCTAAATTTTCTTAACTGCCCAAATGCATGATGGGAATTTGGGCAACCATGAGTCACAATGGTGGCTACAAATGGTATATCTTCTCTGCGTTGTGTACAATACATGGTGTTAAGATAAAGATCATCTCCAGTCATTCTACCCCATTTCGTGCACCATAATATTTATAATTGATGTGTTTGAAATGCTACAGCTTATACCAATAAACAGCGCGGCTCCAATGAATGACTGTATTACCTATTCGCCCCTTTCGGTAATTGGCCGTGCTTTCAACTCCTCGCCATAGTGAGGAGTGGACCGGTGATCCAGGTTGGCTCTTTGTCGTCGGTTGGGTCGGTTCATCAGAATTCCTCCTTAGGAAGGCAGCGGCGTGAATGTAAGTACCGAAAGGCGTTGGATTGCTTTATATGGGTACTTTTATTAACAAAACAAAAGCATTAGGGGGACGCAGCTTTTTAAAACTGCGCTAACTGCGCACTATCTCTACTGTAAACTCTCTCGCTCCCTCTCTCTGACTCGCTCGACCACTTTCTTCCTCACTGCTCAATCGGACAATACCGGTCACATTGAAAATAACAGCGGCCCCTTGGGGGTGCACTTGCATCCACTCCACTTGCTTAGCTCTCAATGTACTTCAAACGGCGCCATTGTAGTCTGTTCGCGGCAATGCTTGAGTGGTTCGTTCCGCGCATGCGTTAATTGCGGTAAATATTTAACGTGATTGATTTTAAAAATTAATTACCGCCCGTTAACGCGTTAATTTTGACAGCCCTAATATATATATATGTATATAAACACATCTTGGCACTGTTCATCTTCAATCGTCGTTTCAAGCTCAGTTGTTGTTGAAGCTTTTGAAAGCTTAGGTTGAAAGAAATTCTAAATAGCCATCTTGCCTCCTCAGGTGTAATTTTGGCTAAGCAAAGCAAAGGACCGTCTCTAAGGTGCTAGTCACATGATCTGTTCAAAAAATAATTTGGGCCCCATTTGAAATACTGCAGTTTATTTCATTCTAATACTAACACTGATATGAAAGGATTCTTGTTCATTTCGTTTATTTTTGTTGTTTATTTACTCTACAAATTTTATAGATAACATTTTAACGGCCAGGTCTTTATTTTAAAGGGGAAGTTCAGACTTTTTGACATTAGGTGTTGAGGCAGCAAAGCAAAAAAAAATAAAAAGTTAAAAAGTAACTGATAAATTACTTTTAAAGTAACTGGATTACTTTTTTGAGGCTTAATCAGTAATCAGTAATTTACTTTTTCAAATCTTCTTTGAAAACACTACTTTAAACTGATAGCAGACCATAGTTTGGACACAAATCCTTCTAAAAAGAAGTGACAGAAAAGGTTTAATTATGAAATTAGATCCTAATTAGTTTTTCTCTCTCAGCTGTCTTGGTCCCGCCCGCCCCCTAAAACAATCTCCAAACAAACGATGATGTCACACCCAGAATGAACAGAAAGTTTTGCAGTCTGGCAGGATGGGTCGTGGCTGGCAAGAATGAGTAGTCGAGAGGTCAATCAGACGATGGTACTGATGATGGGTCAAGCACGGGGAATCCTGGGACAGAACGAGAAGTCAGATTAGCCGTGTAGGATACAAATGGCGGAATATAGTGATATAACGAGCGCTGAGTCTTCGAAGTGTGTGTCGCGTAATGAAGAGACGTTTCTGTTACGCGCCATTTAGGGGACGTTCTGAAAACAATGACGACTCCGAAGCCTCGCTGGCCAACTGTACCACATGATTGCTTCAGTGAGTGCTTTAGATTTTGCCGTGCGGTTTGACAGCTCGCTATAATAAATGTGCACTTCTGCTCTGGCTGCATTCAAAATATGGGTGTTTGAAGGACAGTTGCGATCAGGCGAGAGTTTGTAGTTTGAAGAGTTAAAGGTTTAGTACAGTTGTTGATAGGATGGAGACAGCAAGAAAGAAGACTTCCCCTATTTTTTCATCTTGTTAAAAGTATCTTGTTATAGGAAGAAAGCTCAAAAGACATTTATGAACACTTTATTTTCATCTATGTATTTATGCACACTTACACACACACCTCCACACACGTACAGTATCATATGAAAGAGTGAAAAATGAATGTACAGTCTGTATTATTTATACATTCATTTATGTACCGTATTGGCCCGAATATAAGATGGCCCTGATTATAAGACGACCCCCTGTTTTTCAAGACTCAAATTTGAAAAAAAGAATTTTTGAACACCAAATTAATTTTTATGCAGAAAATAATTACAGTACATCCGAAACAAATGATTAATATATTGATATTTGAGAGTAAAAGCACGTTATTTTACCTCATTCTAATCTTAATATCTCAACATTTAAATATGTAAACCAAAGTGCAATCACATTCGTAAATGATTGGCTTCTGGTTTTTGAAATGTAAATAAACCCATCTATTGTGATAAAACAACTAAATTGCAATAACTGCATTAACCTTCAAAGTGAAGTCTAACTGTAACTGTAGTCTTGAAACAAATCTGAATAAGAAAAAACATTGCAATAAAATAATGCAAACTGGTTAAACTAAAATGAGTAGCCGAGATCTGTCATGACAAAACATTGCTTCAATGATATCTGGCGCCATCGTGAATGGGAGAGTTGCTGAGATCTGTCATGACAGAACATCGCTTCGATGATATCTGGCGCCATCTAGCGTCGTGAATGAGTATAATGTCTAGATCGCGAATATAAGACGACCCCTTCTTTTTCAGTGTTATTTCAATGCAAAAAACTATGCTTTTTTATATACTGGTCTACATATATTATCTAGGGTCTTTCTAGACCTACAAAAAATGATATTAAAAATGGGGTGTGGGCGTTACAATACTTCACGCTTTTCACTTTACCCAGTCGGTTATGGTCCCCATTAACAGCGATAAGTGAAGGTTATCTGTCTGTGATACTCTATGTACACAGAGGATTTGGTCAAAGAATATTTTCTAAATTAATTGCTTCCTAACAGACACACAAACAAAAAAAATCAATAGTTACTCATGTGGTTGAGACAACTGACTGTGATCATACACTTAATCAGTGGGTGGTCCCATTCTCACATGAAGCTTCGAGAAATCGAAACCCTTCCTCGAACCAATTTGCTCAGGTGGCTCAATGCCTCACGAAGCTACATCTCATCATCACTAGCAGAATACCTGAATGCTGGATGTGACTGACGGGGATCCCGAAAGTGTTGGTCTGACGACGAATGGCAACGAAGAGTAGGTTTAAGAAGGCGGCTGATTCTGATGGCTTTGCTTTCACCTGCTGTCATTCCACCGTCTGCCATCAAGCCTGCAATCAGGGAGCTCTAACAGATGATGATTTCAAGATTTGTAGGATTAGATTTCAAAATAAAATGATTACCATTTGATTTAAATTAGATATTGAAATAGGGTTTCAAAAAAAGGCTGGTTACTTCAAACTAGCCTGGGTATGGATTTCAAAGGTTAGCGTTTCCAATTTTGCATTTTGCAATTTGTGTGCGTGGTTGTAGCAAAAGGTGAAGGTTTCAAGTTCGAACAAACATAAGGGTTTCAGTTTAGGTTCTAAAGTTAAAGTGCTTGTGACACGAAAAAGCATGTTTATTTCATAATACACGCGGTATTTTATGCTCCTGAATGATATGGACCGCTTGGATGTGTGTGGAAGCGATCGCTATATTTATTTAGTTTTTTGAATCCCGCGCCAGGAAAATGAGTGACTTCCGGCTTCGGTCTCGCATTGAGGAGGAGGGCGCTGTGACGTGTACGGTAGAAGACGTCCTCTTCACGCTACAGTGTACTGTTGTGTATGAGGACGAAGGATTCAGCTGATTTTGCGGATTAATACTTTTATTTTTTGCATCACGCCAGCCAAACGGCTGCAGAAAAATCATTCTTTATGCGGGAGAGGCGTATGCGCCTTTTTGGAGTTTCAAAAGGTTCCCATTCACCGTGGATATTTACTGTGGGACCATTGGACTTACAAAGAAGTGAGTAAACATCTTGTTTTGTATTATGTCAAATACGAATACAGTGATTACAAAGTAAACACTATAAAATTCCTTTAAATAAAGGACTACTTACGTTTGATCATTGATAGGCATGTAAAAAGCTATCCTCACGCTCATTAGCAGTTAGCTGTTAGCACGTTAGCTACACAACAATTCCAGCCACCCTCCTCCAGGGAACGAACTGTAAATTGCTCTCCGCCGGGCGGTTTGCCGATCCGCAAAGAAACTCGACAACCGGGTCGTCATGTCAAATAATCCAGGCTAGTTATGTGTGATTTTCCACTTCGAAGACTTTGAAACATCCCTCGGTTCGGGTTAGCATGTCGGCTAGCTGTCACTCCTTCTGGTCTGTTTACATTCTCCGAAGCCGGGGAAGGGAAATGACATATGTCCGATTTAGGTGTCATAAAATATCGTTCGGCAGGTGTGACAGTAAAGGTAAAGTCGACTGTTTTGACCATTATGGAGTAATTTTGCCATGTCGTCTTGGATAAATGGATTTTTATTATTTTATATTCCATTTAGCACAAGTTATTTGTCATGACCATGCCATTTATTTAGCAATTGGGGAAAGTACTTGGGTAAAAAGAATATCCTGTAAAAATATTGAAGTAAAGAGACAGAAACAATGACATTTTGCCGCTCTCTTCGTCGCGTTTTCCTCATTGTGAATAGTTCCCCCTCGACGGGCTGACTGGTCCTTCTCAAGCCATTTATATAGCTATTGGGGAAAAATACTTGGATAAAAAGAATATCCTGTAAAAATATTGAAGTAAAGAGACAGAAACAATGACATTTTGCCGCTCTCTTCGTCGCGTTTTCCTCATTGTGAATAGTTCCCCCTCGACGGGCTGACTGGTCCTTCTCAAGCCATTTATATAGCTATTGGGGAAAATACTTGGATAAAAAGAATATCCTGTAAAAATATTGGGAGTAGAGAGACTGAAACAATGACATTTTGCAGCTCTCTTCGTCTCGTTTTCCTCGTTCTGAACAATTCCCCCTCAATGGGCTGAATAGTAAAACCGATGAGCCTAGTCTACCGCTGACGTCATCCACCTGTTGGGGACGCTAAAGCCCTATAATTGTAGGCGTGGCTAACCGGCAGATTAAAAGACTCATTTCTCGTCATCTGCGCTTTGCTAAATTGTTGTATATGGTCGAATCGTCTCAAAATATGATTCTAATTCACATAATAATGCCATTTAAGACTTTTTTTCTGGTGTCGTATGCTCTTTAAAGTTAGTATTCTTGTTAGGCTTTCAAAACAGGATCGTTTTGTTGCAAAATAGGTTTTCTTGTATGGTTTCACGCAAATCCATGGAGTGTCACACTTGGGTAAAAGATTAACTACGTTCTTATTACTTGAGTTACTGTTTTAATAAAAAAGTTTTTTTTTTTTCAAATTATGGTTTAAACTGGGTTAGATCTTTAATCTAGGATTAATTTCTATTGGGGGTTCAGATTATTTTAAGCGAATGTTAAGGTTTCAAGTCATGTTTTCAAGTTTCTTTCACATTCTAGTTAACCCTTGAGAGTCGAAGGACGCGCCGGCGCGTCCTCAGCGCACGTCGTCTTTGAAGCGCCCTCACGTTTTAATTACGTCACCCACATGCCGTTGGTTGGTCTCGTTTTAAAGTGCGGAAGTTGCGGTTTACTCTCATTATTATTTGAAGTCAATCAACCAACTAGAACGTGAGATATTATCATTTAAGTTTTATAGTTTTATTGTCCTCTCAAAAAAACATTAAAACGCTGCATGGATCATTTGTTTATGTCTATATTTCCATCATTTCTTGTCCTTTTTCAAAACGGAAGCTCCATGAAAAAAAACACAAATCAAACGAACCCTTTCGAAGTCACAGTGGAAGCACAAAATGAGTTTTTTTTTTTTATAACTATAACTGCCGTGCGAGGTTCTACCGAACGAGAGGGAGGAGTGTTCTGAAGCAGCGAGGTGGCGAGCGACGGCCGTTTGGATCGAGCAGCGACTTTGTGTGACTTTGAGAATGAACGGAAAACTAAATTTAGTGCAAGCAATTGTGCTTTTTGATCAACTTGAGGAAGAGGATGGTCCAAATTCGTCATCATCGTCTTCTTCGGAAGAGTCCTCGAGTGAAGATAGTGACGGATTTGAACACGTAGGTGACGCAATCGACGAGCAGAGGTAAGCCAACTCACTCTTTTTTTTTTATGCTGAAAAAGTTTCTTTTGAAAGTTTCTTTTGATATTGCAAGACAAAGTTAATTTTGATGCAATATAAGTGTGTGTTTGTGTATATAATAATAACATGTGCATATCAGATCAAAGTCGTACTTGCACTGTGGGCACCCCAGGCAGGAATTTATAATTTGTGGTGCTCTTCTTTCTATATGAAGATTAGGGATGTAGCACATATTCAGCTATGGTATTCTTTCTATTGTCATACATATAGATTTCCATTATTATTTATTGCTGTATATATTTTTATTTTATACTTTATTATTTTCATAAATACTGACTTTTTTTTTCATGTACATTTATAGTGACAATGAAAGTAAATTGAAATGAAAATGGAAGGGTGGAAAGAGGACCGACACCCCATGGAAGTGTGAGCTGTGTGATGTAGCCCTGTGTCTAATTCCAGGACGAAACTGCTTTTCGGAGTGGCATGCCTGAAAAAAAATTAACTTGTTTATTGTAAATATTTTTGAAAATACTTTTTTTCCCCAATGTTATATATATATATATTTTTTTCCCACAATCAGTCTTCTCAATTTGTGTATATAAATGTGTGTTCAAGAAGCTTGATTGTGTGTACATAGTTTTCATCAGGTGATGGATACCCAAACTCATGAAGAGATGGCCTCTAATCACTTTTCGTGTTAGATGGTATATATTTTTTCACTTTTTTTCCACTGTTTGGTCTGCTGTATATAACCCGTTTTGACTAGAGCATGTATAAAGGCAAAAAACGCCTATGGCTATACCTGTTGTTTATGTTGAATTCTCAAATATAAGACTATTTATTCTAATTTTTTTTGGTTGAATGTTCATCCTAACATGTTGAATAAATATTACAAAGTTTCAAAACGGTTCGTTACGTATGTTTGGTTGTCAATTGGACATCAATATCAAAAATTTTGACAAAACGATTTTGGAATTTTTGGTCTTTTTGGGCCCAAAATGATGATTTATAATTGGTCAGTGAAGGAAACAACAGTTTGGACATGAAGTTCAAGGTGTCACAAAAAAGGGACCAAACCAGGCCATCGTAAACAATTCCTTCTTTGAAATATAAAGGCAACTTCAAAGGCATGCAAAATCAGACAAAATAGGCCCAGACCTTAAAGGGTTAAGGATTGCAAAGGCCTTCCTTTGTTAGGGTTTTTTTTCAGATTGAAATTTCAAACCTGAGTTAGGGTTTTAAGCAAAGATTAGGGTTTCAAAGAAGGTTTACAGCTAGTGCTAGAATTTGAAATGAGATTTTTAACAATAATATTGACTCTTACTCAAAGCAATTTAGAGCTCTTAAACCAAAGCGTCTTTAGTTAAGACTTGATCAGATGAACTAGGCAGTGAACTGCACACATTCTTTTTATCCCCTTCATCATTTGTAGGAATAGGAGGATTTTTATGCTGAGTTGACATGCCACTATGGAGACCGGAAGGCAGTGGGGGACTCGGCGTCCTTGACTGCCTCTGTACGTGCAGGAGGAATTTGCTCAGACTTGTCACCTTGAGAGTGGTTGTGTCATTTGGATCTAATTTGATATTCAGAGTAGAGCAGACAGCAATTGGATCCAATCTGTCCAAGTGCAGCTGATGTTGTACATGGATTGATGCTGGGGAGAACTTAGTACTACAGAGATGGAGTCGTACTCGAAAAGGGGGAGGAAAAAAACACTTCATGATGTCCCTACAAAATGATTCCTACTGGGAAGCATTTGATCAAAAATAGTCTACCGAGTGGTAGGCCTGAAGAAGCTATTATCTGAAATGACCATTCAAGACACGAGGGAACAAGTTGTCACAGTCGTTAGTTGGAAATTGTACAAAATGTTCTGCACTTGCTTATTAGTTGCTGTGCTTGGATATGTGGCATTTTTCTCTCGCGATGCTTCTCAAGGATTTTTGATTTTCATTGCAGCCCTTCAGTTGTTAGTTCTTGTTGTTTACGGGGGAGGGTCCTTTAGTTGCCTCAAAAGTATTACCTGTTCATTTGCCAAGGGGACATTTTACAAGGTAAATACAGTGAGGAAAATACGTATTTCAACACCCTGTGATTTTGCAAGTTCTCGCACTTGGAAATGATGGGTGGGTTTGAAATTTTCATGGTAGGTCCACTGTGAGAGACAATCTAAAAAAAAAATAATTTTAACAATTTATTTGAATTATACTGCTGCAAATAAGTATTCGAACACCTGAGAAAATCAATGTCAATATTTGGTGCAGTAGCCTTTGCATACAACTAAAGAGGTCAAACATTTCCTGCAACTTTTCACCAGGTTTGCAAAGACTGCAGAGGGGATTTTGCACCACCGCTCCACACAGATCTTCTCTAGATCAGTCAGGTTTCTGGACTGTCAGTGAGAAACACAGAGTTTGAGCTTACTCCAAATATTTTCAATTGGGTTTAGGTCTGGAGACTGGCTAAGCCCCTCCAGAACCTTGATTTGCTTTTTACAAAGCCATTCCTTGGTTATTTTGGCTGCCTGCTTCAGGCCATTGTCGTGTTGGAAGACCCAGTCAAGACCCATTTTCAATGCTCAGAAGGAAACTGAGGGAAGTAGGTTATTCCCCAAATCTCACAATACATGGCCGTGGTCATCCTCTCCATAATACAGTGCAGTCGTCTAGTCCCATGTGCAGAAAAACACCTAAAAGCACAATGCTCCCACCCCCATGCTTCACAGTAGGGATGGTGTTCTTGGGATGGTACTCATGATTCTTCTTCCTCCAAACACTATGAGTGGGATTAAGAGCAAAATGTTTGATTTTGATCTTATATGACCACATGACATTCTCCTATGACTCCTCTGGATGATCCAAATGGTCATTGGCAGACTTAAAACAGGCCTGGACTTGTGCTGGTTTAAGCAGGGGAACCTTCCATGCCATGCATGATTTTGAACCATGACGTCTTGGTGTATTACCAACAGTAACCTTGGAAATTGTAGTCCCAGCTCCTTTCATTGAGACCCTACAAGATGGATCTTGCATGGAGCCCCAGTCCGAGGGAGATTGATAGTCATGTTTAGCTTCTTTCATTTTGTAATAATTGCTCCATCGGTATATCTTATATCACCTAGCAGCTTGACAATTGCCCCTGTAACTCTTTCTAGCCTTGTAGAAGTCTACAATTCTGTGTCTTTGGACAGCTCTTTGGGGTGTATTGTGTGGTGTATTGCATGTTTATGTGCAGCTAACAGCCTCAAACAGTTCAAAAAGTCAGACTCAAAAAGTTCACCACCACCCCATTTATTTAGGAGAATAAGTCGAGTAGAGGAGGACTTTTTAAAGTGACTAACAGGTCTTTGAGGCTTGCAATTCTAGCGAATAGACAGGTGTTCAAATACATATTTGCAGCAGTATAATACAAATATTCTGTTAAAAAATCATACTTTGTTTTCTGGATTTTTTTTTTATTTAGATTGTCTCTCACTGTGGATGAGCACCTACCATTTCAAACACACCCATTATTTCTAAGTTGGACGACTTGCAAAATTGCAGGGTGTTTAAATACTTATTTTCCTCACTGTATAAGTACTTATAAAAAGTATTTCTAAAAAAAAAAAAAAAAAAAAAAAAGGGATTTTTAATATTACTCAAAATCATAATTAACATCAGTAATTGCACCGGGGGAAAAAAAAAAAATCACGGCGTTTTAGCGGCACACAGACGTTTTTTTCTTTTAAAGGTGTTTTCGCTGTTCAAGTACTTGATGGCGTGCCTGCACAGTCGGCCAGCACACACATACGAAAAAAAAAAAAAAAAAAACAGTTAAAATGGCTGTTGGGGAAAACCACAAAAAGGTAATTGTCTAATTGACTTCAAATGACTGTAAGTAGAACTATATTTTATTACTCGTAATTTTATACACTTGTATTCATACAATACTTAACTATTGTTTTACATCAAACGCCAGTAAAAAGTACACTTGGAACCGGTGTGATATTGGTAATGTGACAGTTCTCCCTTTCTTGTTTTCCCCCTTCTCCAACTAGTTTGAACCCACGCTTCAGCCTGTAATAGCACACTTGTACTTGTCTTTCAGTCGCTTGTTGCTCATAAATGGAAAGCTCTCAGCTTTCAGTGTTGGCAATAAATGACATGAGTTGTAATAATGACTAGGGATGTCAAAATTATCGCGTTAACGAGCGGTAATTAATTTTTCAAATTAATCCCGTTAAAATATTTGACGCAATTAACGCACAAATGCCCCGCTCAAACAGATTAAAATGAGAGCACAGTGAAAGGTGTACTTGTTGTGTTTTTCGGAAATTTGCTGCCCTCTGCTGGCGCTTGGGTGCGACTGATTTTATGCTGATGGCTTCAGCACCCATGAGCATTGTGTAAGTAATTATTGACGTCAACAATGGCGGGCTACTAGTTTATTTTTTGATAGAAAATTTTACAAATTTTATTAAAACGAAAACATGAAGAGGGGTTTTGATATAAAATTTCTATAACTTGTCTGAACTTGTAAGAACTACAAGTCTTTCTATAAATGGATCGCTTTAACAGAATGTTAATAATGGTAATGCCATCTTGTTGATTTATTTTTATAATAAAGAAATACAGTACTTATGTACTGTATGTTGAATGTATATATCCATCTTGTGTCTTATCTTTCTATTCCAACAATAATTTACAGAAAAATATGGCATATTTTATAGATGGTTTGAATTGCGATTAATTGCGATTAATTACAATTTATTAATTTTTAAGCTGTAATTAACTCGATGAAAAATTTTAATCGTTTGACACCCCTAATAATGACACATGCCCATCATGTTGAAATTATTTGGCTGTAATAAAGGATAGGTTCAAATAAAAAGGTAATATATTTTAACTTGTGCACGATAGCCAAACTTAGACACCTAGAAATAAAATTTTGATTGACACGTCTACAGCGAAATATAAAGGAATTAGCCTCACTGTTCTTTATGAGAGATGTGTATAGTACACTGATTGAGTCTTGTGTCTCGTGATTGCAAAAATCGTGCATGAGTTGATTTCTATCTCTTAAAAGAATACAGCATCACATTCATATGCATCACTTTTCCAGTGATTGAGTTAAAGTGGCCTACTTATTAATTAGAGACTTTGGTCTCTAGGACAGTGTTTCTATGAAGTGCTGCTAGCGTGTTGACCTTAAACACTTCCCTGCATGCGTGTGTGTGGGGAAAAAAAAAAAACCTGTAAAGTGCTTTGAGCACATCCACAAAAAAAAAGCCCTTATATCACCATTTTAACCATTCACTACCACAGAGAAGCTCATCCATCCATGCAAGCATGCAATAACATGCATCCACGCATAAATGTGGATGAATTTATTCTTTAGGACCTCTTGAATGAAGAAGAAAAGGGATGCATGCAATTAGGGAAGAAAGTTTATCCATAGAGCTGAAAAAAGGGACATTTCAGAGGAATATTTAGCTCATGCCGCCCTCACTTCTCCCTCAGCGCTCCACCATCTCTGCAGTATGTTAGCCGCTGTGTTCTTATATAAGAGTCCATTCCTGTGGGATGTGTATGCAAGTCTTTGATGGCCATCACACATGCAGCGACGGCAATACAAAGGCAGAAAAGGCCGCTTTTGATAGTCACATCAAGTCCCCTTCCTGCCTATGCGTCTTCATAATCCAGCCACTAGTATGCCTGAAGTGGAAATGCATCATCCTCCAGGGAGGGGTTCATGCGCACAGTATGTACATGCATACACAAGTATAAACAGGTGCCCCCCCCCCCACACACACACACACACAAACAAACCCACGCCTTACAAATATACAGGGTGTCACCATCACAGCATTATAAAACATTGTGCCCAATGTCACATTGATGTACAAGTGAAAAACAAAACACGCATATAAACTGAAAATATAAATTGAAAATCCCTCTTGAAATGGCTTCTTCATCGGAATTAAACCGTACTTGGGGCTACCTTTTCTGCAGAAAACATGAAACACGCTTCAGCAAGGAACCCTTTAAAATTCCAACACAAACAAAAATATCAAACAGCCGAAATAATAGGGATGCAATGATACAGTTAAAGGAAACCATAGATAGAAAGACTAGAAGTTCTTAAAATGGAAATGTTAGTATGAGTGAGAATAATTTTATAGTAAAACCCCTCTGTTTTGGTTTTTATAAAATTTGTAAAATTAGATAACTTGTAGCTCGCCAGTGTTGTTGACGTTGCACTGTGTGCAGTGATGTCAATGGAGCTTTCAGAGTATGACTCTAGCGACATAAGCATGTCATCTGTTCAACCCTTTCAATTTGAACCCAAGAGGATCATTAATGAACAGGACAGCGCTCTCGATATTTCACAAAACAAGGACCAAAAGCAAAATGAACAGGAAAGACTGGATGAGACGAGAGTAAAGAAAACCAGTCTTCTGCCAAAATGTGCTTCACTGGCGAAACGTACTACAAGAGGCAAATTGACACCCAAAGTACTACGCACTTTCAGCTTGTTTTGTTTAGATGCATACAGGCAGAACATACTCAAAATGGCTTAAGAAAATACTTAAGGTAGTAATATCAGATAAGAGTGGTTTAAATACGCCACGTGATTAATGTGGTCAACAGATCAATAATCTGCTTTAAAGCTACCACAAGAAAACAATGCTTAAAAGTATGAGAGAGAAACACATGCAAAAAGTATTTTGAGGCAATGAAAAGTAATAAAATACTCAACAAACACAAATAGTAAGTTATTGGCCGCTTTTAACCAATGTGCACATGTGCAAACGTCTTGCCGCGTAGGCAGGAATTGCAGAACACCGGTAGTGTTTGTCTTGTGCGGGGGTCGGCAACCCGTGTTTTGAGAGCTGCATGCGGCTCTTAAGCGTTGCCCTTGTGGTTCCATGGAACATTTTCAAAAATGTTTGAAAATGGACAAAGATGGTTGAGGGAAGATTTTTTGTCTTTATATCGTTTCTGTAGGAGGACAAAAATGACACAAACATTTTTAACGCTTTCCAATGCTGTAAAAATGTGTAGAATAAAATATTGAAATTCAACATTTCTGTCAACGAAGATTTGCATCATAGCCTGCCCCACACGTTTCTATCAGCAGGGCAGCATGGCTGTCATTTCCCATTGTAAACAAACCGGCAGCCGAATATCTAGTTGGGAGTAAGAGAAAAAGTGCCATTAGTTACATTCCATTACTTCTGAAGAACTAAGGCTAGGTTCATACTGCAGATATTAATGCACAAATCTGATTTTTTCGTGTTTTTCCGACTCGGGTGAGACATTAACTTGATGGTCTGAACGGGACACGTCGCATAGAAGTGGACAATTTCAAATCCGATCTGGGTCACTTTTGTATTTGGTTTAAAAGTCGATCTTGGCCACATTTTTCCAGAATGTCGCGGCGGTCTGAACTATCAAGTCTCTCAAATCGGAATTCATGCAGCAATTACATCATCAAAGAGCGAGAGAGACAGGGCGCTACGGTAACAGTGCTGCTGTGCATCAGCGACTAGCTTGCCTAGAACACGGCTTTTGGGGAAGGGTCGGGCTTGACAACAGTCATAAAAAAATAAAATGGGTTTAGGATAAGCCTGAGAATGCTCCATTTTCTCTCTGCTGCATATGAGCAATATTTCATGATTGCTTACACGGCTGAGAGTTGGGGCAAACTGTCCGTATGTGTGTGTGTCATGCACGGACAGTGCGTGCATACCATCGATCCATATAAACGTTAAATATAAGACTCAACGGGCATTATTTATGTCTGTTATTTGTGTCCTCTTTTTGGAAATCAAAATATGATCACCTTCGAATGACGTCTAGCCAGCATGTGTGGTCATTTGTTTTGATGCTCCTGCGCATGCGGGCATGTTATGCACGTTCTTTTTTGTTGTTTTTCGAAACCTCAAAATAAAAACAACATCAAAAATGGGATTTTTTTATTGCATTTCCATAATTTCATAAAATCAATGTAACATTTTATCAATATTGTAATGAAGTTAAACTGTGGTATCATACAACAGAATAGTCATGTGATGCATTGAATGCACTTCAGAGAAAATAAACATTGAATCAAAAAGGCTCATTATGTATTCTTAGCCGACTTAGTCATTTTGATAGTAGTCTAATATAGCTAGTACAGATACATACATACAGCATGTGTTGCCTTCATTATTAGGCGTACTGTGTTTAAGGCTTATCATTTTTTGCGGCTCCAGACATATTTGTTTTTTGTTTTTTTGGTCCAATATGGCTCTTTCAACATTTTGGGTTGCCAACACCTGGTCTAGTGACAGTGACAGCTACGGACTCGGCACTGTAACTGCTTGCAGGTAGCGTTCCACACTGCACTGTTTAGTAACATTAACTAACACCACAAGGACCATGTTATTTTTTTCTACATCGATAGTATGTATATATTGATCTATTAGCTGCAATCCGCTTTAAGTCCTCAGATGAAAACCAACAAATCTGTTACGGTCTGCGAATGTGGAAGCAAGCATCAACAATAACAAGGGGATTGCGTAAAAGGGTTTAATGAACACACAAAAACATGCGATCGCGAAAAGGGAGACAAAAAAGGGTCTGTGACAGTAGGTCGGGAACAATAAAGAAAATTTTAAAAAAAGAGGGAAAACAGGTGAGAAGCAAACGAACGAAAAAACCAAGGCCAGTATGCAACTCACATACAAAGGGGTCAAGAATACAAACTGTAAAATGGAAGCAAGTCAATATTTCGACAAGCCGCCTAGGATCGGTTTAAAGACACTGCTGATGAGCTGGAATTGGATACAGGTACAATGTCAGGAACTCGTCCCATAGCTCTGTAACAAAACAATCTGACTAGCTGCAGAATGTGAGAAAATCATGTGTAGCGCACAGCTATTCTCCTAATCCAGCCCAACCGCGTCATTATCCCCAGCGTGCATTGCGCGCGTAAAACATGTACTAAATATTATAGATTTTTAAATCAATGGAAATAGCATATGTTTCTTAAAACATATTTTCGTAAAACAGTTGTGAGTGTAGTTGAACAATTGTGGCTTATTAAAGCTGGCTGAGTGGTTAGCAGGCGGCACGGTGGCGGAGTGGTTAGCACGTCTGCCTCACAGTTCTAAGATCAAGGGTTCAATCCCGGGCTTCGGCCTTCCTGTGTGGAGTTTGCATGTTCTCCCCGTGCCTGCGTGGGTTTCCTCCGGGAACTCCGGTTTCCTCCCACATCCCAAAAACATGCATGGTAGGCTGATTCAACACTCTAAATTGTCCGTAGGTATGAGTGTGCGCGTGAATGGTTGTATGTCTCCTTGTGCCCTGCAATTGGCTGGCAACCAGTTCAGGGTGTCACCTGCCTACTGCCCGTAGTTAGCTGGGATGGGCTCCAGCAACTCCGCGACCCTCGTGAGGAAAAGCGGCATGGAAAATGAATGAATGAATGAATAAAGCTTACAAGTCTTTAAGTCATGGTTCTGTACGATTTTCGATATGATATGACTAAGTCTTTAGATTTCTCACCAGAAAAATAAGTTTATCAATATTGTCTGTCGCAGGAGGAGAGGAGGTTGCTTCAACAATGTCCCCTGCCGTGGAGAAAATTCTCTCACTTGCGATGGATGTTCCATCCTTTTCAACCACAGAATAAGGCTGCAAAGCTTTGGCAGTAAATTTTCCAACAGCATGTGTGATTTTCTTATGTTTATCAGAGGTGAAAGTGGACTTCTTTTGAATGGCGTCTGCTATGCTGCTCGGAAACTTGGGTCAGGTTACCTTGTCCTCTGCCCTGCTTGCAGATGACTTGTCTGGGTGATTGCCATGGAGATGAGTGGTCATGTTGGCTGTGTTGCCCAAGATGTACGATATAGTTATAAGGCAATACTGGCAATACTTCTTCCCCTGATCGTTATAATCAACAGCAAACAAAACATGGTTCCACATAGCGGATCTGTTTAAAGCCGCCCCTTAAACTTTTGTCTTACCTCGCTAGCCATGATCCTCGTGTCTGTCACCTGTGCTACAAACAAAAGCAGCATGGTTGACCCTGTCCCCCAGGCAGTTTGAGGGAGGAGGGGAGAAGGGCTGCTTGAGGGGAGGAGCTCTCTCTGAGCTTTTCAAGGCAGAGTTGACAATACAGTGAATATCATTAGTGAAACATTTTTGATAGCTTAACACATACACACACACCCCAACAGATGCACACACATACATTGGAACTGTGGATTCCACATTTCCACCAACTGGACCATGTTTCTGGACTAAGCAGTGCACCTTTCTAACAATGCAAGATTGTGCTTCAGAAGCAGACACCAAATTTGATTATCCACAGTTTGTTTGCTGATAATCAGTGAAGTCTAAAGGAAAAGTAAACAAACATCTTTGATGAAACTGGGCCAGTCCAGATTTCTCCGACGTCCAAGGAAAACTCATGATTGGTCCGCAGGGACTGTTGCTGCCTCTTTCCAGTGAAAGTGAAATTTATTTAGTTTCCGCTTTTTGAGGTTATTCAAGATTGCACTAGAGGACAATATTTAGACACAGGGGAAATACAGGATACAACAATCTGTTTTGTTATTTTTTTAGATTTGAGAAATCCAAGGAACATTTGTCACATTCATTTTTTTTTACTTGAATGAGTGTAGGTTATTTGTTTTTTTTTCCCTCGTTTGTATAGAAAAGTCTCGAGGTACTTCCGTTTTACTTCTGCATTTCTGCTCGCAACTTCCGTTTTACGTTTTCTCCATCCAAAACAACAGTGGAGCTGGAGTAACATTACTCATCAAAACCCCTTTAAAAAAGACAATTTGGAAATACCGCATCCATCTGCCATCATCACGAAAGCGGAGGACAACATCTTCATGAAGCAGTTTTTGTAGCCATGTTGCCACTGTGTTATGGAAGGTATGTTCTTCCTATCCCTGCATTTTCATATGTCCAGTGCTCAAAACATACTAAAGCTAGAATCTTGCGCATGAAACGACTTGTTGCCTTTGCTATTGTTATTTCGATGATGATTGTAATTATGATGATCTTTAATATAATTTACTACAACTACTGTACTGCTGTGGCTGCTAGCCTGTTGCTAATCAGTACGTGTAGAAGGCACAATTATGTCACGCATAAATGCAAGTGTTACAGGTTTTTTGTTCATTTGTTTATAGGTGAAAAATGCTGTTAGGCAAAGGACGCGAAGTTGATATGCCTCACAACAACACTTACTGTTCGTTGACGGACATATATCAAGACTACGTGCGTTCTACCCGGGGGGCCGCTGAGAGGCTGGGAGACTGTGTCTCGCCTTGTGGTTGACCGTCAGCTTGATCCCGAGATCCAACTATGAGCTTTTTAACTGCTGCAACTTTAATATATGCTATTGGAGCTGCAATTAACGAGGACAGCAGGAGAAAGCCCGTCTGGAGGCCGCCGAGGGTCTCCGTAATGTCGGGTGAAAGCTTGGCGAGGCTCCCTTAAGCTCTGCTGTCTGATAACACATTCCTCGTATGCTCAACCTTCGTTAAAATGTTTCCAATAATTTTATAAATTGTGATATATTTACCCGTTTTGCATATGTTGTCCAAAAGTTTTTTTGTGATCAATATGTGTAAGAAAAAGAATGACAAACTATTTTTGTATATATATATATATATATATATATATTTGTTTATATACCTTGTAGTACTGTATTTCCTTGTAACAACAAAATCCGTGTCACCCCTTCTGCATTCGGCAAATGTGACAGTAACTTAAAAAATAAAATTAAGCGATAGTTATGAGGTAGAATATATCCATTACCTATTTACAGACACTTATTTTTTTCATTGTGACGTAATTTGTTTAAAAGTTTAAAATATGCGAGTGAATAATTTAATAAAAGTATATATATATATATATATATATATATATATTTTAATAAACTAAATATTAGACATCAATTAATGATTCTAAGCTAAAAATGATGGACATTTCAAATAATAAATATAATTACTTACCTTCTTTTTATGGTGGGTCTGAATCAAAAGTGGTTGCGGTGTGTCTGTATACGGGCCCGGGTGCTTAATGCCCCACGAAATTGCAATGGCAGCATATAGACATATTGTTCTATCACACACAACAGTTCTTTTGACTTAAAATACAGCAGTTTTATTTTAAAGAGTGGTGCAAGAGCAGAAACTGCTTTTTCTGCCTTGTCTGTGTTTTCCACCATATACAGTATATGTATATATATATATTCTGTATGTATATACAGTATATATTAGGGCTGTCAAATTTATCGCGTTAATGGGCGGTAATGAATTTTTTAAATTAATCACGTTAAAATATTTAACGCATTTGCGTTACGCATGCGCGGAGCGACCCACTCATGCATTGCCGCAAATAGACTACGATGGCGCCGTTTTATGTATATTGACAGCTAAGAGGCGGAGACAAGCGAGTGGAGTGGACACAGGCATTCATTGGGGCCGCCCTATTTATAGGCATTAGCTTTGGCATCTCTTCCACACCAATTATAACTATTGTGGCGAGAAGAATGACAGGAGATAATCTTTTTTTTAAACACCCTGTATTGAACACAATGCAGAGAAGATATACCATTTTCCGCCACCACTGACAGTCATGGTTGCCCAACTACCCATTATGCATTTGGGCGGAAGAGTTAAGTTGCTACAGTATCATTTGCCGAAAGCACAACAAAATTAATATTCCTATCTCTCAAAAAAAAATAATGTTCACAAAAAGAAATCGCTCAATGCAAAGAGAGCTGGCATTCCCAATCAAAATAGCTATGCAAAATAATACTTAGACTTTGGTGAAACTCTATTCAAACATTTCGTTTAGCTCAACAAATACACTAGATGGCAATATTTAGTCACAATATACAAACTATCAGAGGTCTCGTACGTTGCAAAGTCAACACTCAAATGAACGTAAGGTACAATGAACCTGGAAACTACAGCGTCAGTCGAGGAGCAAAATACACTCGAAAAACTTGGCTAGATCTCTAATTAATTTAAAACTTGCCCATGACACCTTGTGGTGTATTTCAATCACTACCTTCAACAATGGCGAGCTATTAGTTTATTTTTTTAATTGAAAATGTTACAAATTTTATTAAAACAAAAACATACAGAGGGGTTTTAATATAAAATGACTACAACTTGTATTCACATTTATCTTTTAACAATTACAAGTCTTTCTATCCGTGGATCCCTTTCACAGAAAGAATGTTAATTGTTAATTGTAAATGTTAATGCCATCTTGTGGATTTATTGTTATAATAAACAAATACAGTACTTATGCTGAATGTACATATCGGTCTTATCGTTCCATTCCAACAATAATTTACAGAAAAATATGGCATATTTTAGAGATGGTTTGAATTACGATTAATTATGATTAATTATTTTTTAAGCTGTGATTAACTCGATAAACCCTTTCTTGCCAAATGTATCACATTTGATATATTTGGAATTTCATGATTTTGAGACTAATTCAGAATTTTGAAATATCTTTCAAATTTTTTACAAATTTGAAAAAAAAGGTTTCATTAAGACCTTATTTTTCAAATTTTGTGATTCTCTGACAGTTGCGTCATATTGATTAGGGCTGTCAAACGATTAAAATTTTTAATCGAGTTAAGTACAGCTTAAAAATTAATTAATCGTAATTAATTGCAATTAATCACAATTCAAACCATCTATAAAATATGCCATATTTTTCTGTAAATTATTGTTGGAATGGAAAGATAAGACACAAGATGGATATATACATTCAACATACGGTACATAAGGACTGTATTTGTTCATTATAACAATAAATCAACAAGATGGCATTAACATTATTAACATTCTGTTAAAGCGATCCATGGATAGAAAGACTTGTAGTTCTTAAAAGATAAATGTTAGTACAAGTGATAGAAATTTTATATTAAAACTCCTCTTAATGTTTTCGTTTTAATAAAATGTGTAAAATTTTCAATTAAAAAAATAACTAGTAGCCCACCATTGTTGATGTCAATAATTACTTACACAATGCTCATGGCTGCTGAAGCCTATAAAATCAGTCGCACCCAAGTGCCAGCAGAGGGCG
The DNA here is from genome assembly GCF_030265065.1 of Corythoichthys intestinalis. NCBI lineage: Eukaryota > Metazoa > Chordata > Actinopteri > Syngnathiformes > Syngnathidae > Corythoichthys > Corythoichthys intestinalis. Next base: position 4,597,435 of record NC_080403.1, on the reverse strand, counting down.
GCAAAACTCCATAAAACACAATTAACAAGTGGGCATTTCACTGTACTGTCATTTAAATCTGTCTGAGCGGGGCATGTGCGTTAATTGCGTCAAATATGTTAACAAGATTAATTTAAAAAATTAATAACCGCCCGTTAACGCGATAATTGTGACAGCCCTGATATATATCTACATACACACACACACACACACACACATATATATATATATATATATATGTATATATATATGTATATATATATATATATATATATATATATATATGTATATATACGTATATATATATATATATATATATATATGTATATATACGTATATATATATATATATATATGTATATATATATGTATATATATGTATATATATATATATATATATATATATATATATATATATATATATATATATATATATATATATAATAGTAGGGGAAGATGGAATATGGAATTGAAAAGTAGAGCAAGAAAAGCCAGACAAGATGTTGACATGGTAGTGTTGTACAGAAGGAAAGAGTCAGACCACTGTCAAGTACAAATGTCCTCATCGTGTAACGCAAGAGTGCCTTAGTGCCCTCCAGCACACCTCCAGGCTTTCAGCCCAGTTGGATTGTGCAACTCATGTGAAGCGCCAGGGTGTTTTACACGAAAGTAAGGGCAAGTGTATAGGTGAGGAGAGGTGTATAGGCATAAGATATGAAGTTCAGAGAGAGGGAAGTGAATGAGAATCAAGAAAATGAGAAAAGTGGAAGGAGCAGGAGGCGTGGATTTACAGAAAGCATCATGTGGAACAGGAAATAAGGTTGCCAGCACTCCCTCTGGCATATGTCCTTGCCCGCGGGAACACCCGAAGACTAGGGTGAGGGCAGCTGGTCCTTAGCCCAGTCGTGCCAACATTGGAATCTCAGTGCCAGTGAGGAAGTACCATCAGGCTTTAACCTCAGAGCAATCTCACGAGACCCCTTTAAAAAAAATTCTGGCAAGTTCCACCTATTAAAAAGAACGAGAGGAATTTTGTCACAGTTGTTTGACTTCATCCCACATTTCCCTGTCGGCGGAATTTACCTGTATAATAACTGTAACTGGAAAAATGCAAAATAATCAGTTTTGCAATTAATGCTTGTCATAAATTACCAATTTTTTTTGTACCTCAGAATTTATGCACAGAAACACTTAGAAATACTGCGTTTTTATTTCCAAAAATGTGCCCCATCAACTTGTATGAGTATGTCGCAATAATGGCCCCAATTATAATTAGGGCTGCAGCTATACAAAAAATACAAAATAAAATTCCCGAGTGTTTCTTCAAACTATGCACCAGCTGAAAGGGAACATGTATTAAAAACAGGCTGTGTTCCTTGGTTATTTCTTGTATTTGTATCAGCTATTCTTTTAAGTCACTGGAAGATTGTCACCTCTATGACAATAAGCGATATTCATACAATACAAACCAAAATGGCTATGTGTGATACACAGAATGTCTCCTGCCTGATCAAGATGCTTAGATTTAAAAAAAAAAAAAATCTAAGCATCTTTTTTTTTTTTTTTTTGCTTAGTGCCGGCACATTTTTTTTAAAGAGCCGGCACAATTGATTTGATGTCAGAACACAAACTCAAAAAGCTTCTCTTCCTTCATCTCCACAGCCCCCGGATAAGGAAGGAGGTCTGCCGAAACAGGTGGGCAACAAGACGGAATGTGGCCTGCTGGGATTGGTGCTGGACCTGAAGCGCGATTACCAACCAATCAGGAACCAGATCCCTGAAGAGAAGCTCTACAAAGTGTACACTTTCAACTCAGTGCGGAAGTCCATGAGCACTGTCGTCAAACTGCCTGATGGGAGCTTCCGCATGTACAGCAAGGGAGCATCAGAGATTGTCCTCAAAAAGTAAGAATATCAACTCAATCTTAGATGGGGTGAACTGGGAGAGTATAAGTAGATAATTTACATTACAGCAGCATTTACTAATGTGAGTATAGATGGCTGAAAACTGATGTGACCCGGTAAATAAAATTGTTTATTGACAACTACAACCAGGCTACTTTATAGCCGTAGCTTAATATGGACATATGTCTCCTCATCCAATTTAGGGTTAGGCATCGTTTGAAGTTGAACGGTTCCGGTTTCTCACAGAAGAAGAATTTCTCACAGGGCCATTTTTAACGTGTACGCTGTAAATATCAATCTGTGAACTAGAATATACTGAAGTTTCTTTCCACAGGAGTGCACTTTCACAAGGGAAAACATTAACACATATTCTTTTGCCTATGTTTTAGAGTGCTGCAGGCATTTTTACATGTCATTGAGCTCCCACTAATGAGTTAACCTGGTGTAGAATATGAAACAAATAAACAAAAAAAAACAACTTGTAAAACCCAGTCCAGATTGGCAGCGTGTACAGTATAAAATCAGAAACAGTTTTTGTTGAGGAAAATTATCATATCTGCCTTCTCAGGCAGTAAGCATGAGCGTTCTGAACAGATAGTGTCTCCTCCAGTGGAGAACACACATTCACTGGGTGTAGATGAAGCTTGAACGCATAATTATGAGAAAGAGAGAAAAAGTTGCAAATATTACGTAGGGGTAAGGTAGCTGCGAGCTATATATGGCAGAAGCTGCTATGCACTTTACGTACATGTACCTTAGATGGGAGCTACGACGTAGCATTAGGATACATTCTTCCATTGATTATATTTTGATGTAAATTTGGCAAAATAATAAGGTTTCCTTATTTGTAAAACTGATTCTGTTGTATTTACAGACACAGCAATGATTATGTTCTGACAATACCAGTCAGGCCAGTGAGTGGCGTTGTACGACTGTGTACGTATAATGCATAGAAGAAGAGATGAGAGAGTCTGGCTAGGATGCAATGTGATGTCAGCATGTGCTCACTGCTACAAGTTCACATTAAAAAAGATAGTTTAATGCTTCTTATGGCTAGTTCTAAAAAAAGTAACACAACAGATTGTAAGATCAGAAGACAAAAGATTCTTTTAATACTGTTGATTTTAACAGAGGGTGCAACGCGCTACGTAAAGTATGTAGCTGCTTATATAGCCACATTACTCCGACATAATAATACAACTTATTCTTGTACTATTCCATCCACCCATCATCTACCGCTTTAATCCGGGGTCGGGTTGCGGGGGCAGCAGAAGACAGACAGAATTTATTGTTTTACTAACCTTGTTATGACAGGTTAAAAAACCGGCGCAGCGTGTCAAATACACAGCACTCAGCAATGCACATGCACTCGGCACTTGTATTCCATGAAGCCGGAGATGTTTAATCATATTTATCATGCAACCACCTTTGCATGATATATTTGTGTTGCAAATGTTGCACTGAGTTGACTGGTCATTTGTATTTGTGAAGTTGAGCCAAACTTGAGCGCCGCCGCACCGTGTCCATGGTTGAAATCAAGTTGCAATGCATAAACACACGCTTCATGTGGCTTCTTCTTCGTGGTGTTTGGCAGCTATTTTTCCCCATCGGCGGTCAGGGCACCAAAACATGGAATCAAAATTTTAAAATTCGAACGGTTCCGGAAGCACTGGAGTGTTAGTCCCGGATCCCATCGATGCTCGATGCCCAACCCTAATCCCATTTTAAACTGTCAAAATATCAGAAGAATCACTACCTCACAGTATAGAAATGTTTTAAACAGTGTTGTTAATAACAGTGTAGAGTATAACAGTGTTTCTAACAGCGTTATGTTTTTGCAGTAGTGAGTAATCTAACTACCGTATTTTTCGGAGTATAAGTCGCAGTTTTTTTTTCTCCATAGTTTGGCAGAGGGTGCGTCTTATACTCTGGAGCGATTTATGTGTGATCATTTACGGTTGGGTCGGGCCGACTTCTCTCTCGCTATTTTCTTTTAAATAAATATATATTCATATCCTTATACTAAAACAATGTATGGATGTTAAATAAGATAAATAATTCGGACAAAACAGAGAAGGCGCTGTGCATAACTGCGCATGTGAACGCAGTTATAACCATCAATTAGGTGAAAGTGGATGACACCAGACACGACGCTACAACACTGTAGTGTGCTGTGGCGTTGTGTCTGTTGGCACAGTGGTTGAAAAACACTGAGCTCCAGTATGTTAGTTATGAAATACTATAATTATTCCAATTTATCGGTTAGGAGCTAGTTTAGAATTTTTTCATTTGCAAAATTGAGCTTTTAATCATGTTTTGTGGTTGTTCCCTCCTTAAAAACACATCTGGATTGGTTTTCTGAACCATTCACCTGTTTTTGAGTAATCATCGAATCGCTCCTCTCTGCCGGTGAGAGCTGCTGAAGTGCTCGGTCCTGCATAGCACCTCCTTTTGTGCATAGCACCTCCCCTATTCTGACGTGTGCACTGTTCAGCTACTTCAGGAGTGTGCCGACCGGTCCTCAAGGGCCGCTGTCGGTCCTGGTTTTTGTTCACACCAATCGAGCACAGACAGTTCAAACAATTAAGTTTCTTCTAAAACAAACAACACCTGACTGCAGTCATCTGATTACACTTGTAAGGCACCAGATTGGTGAAAAGGTGTTGTCTTGTTTTGTTGGAATGAAATCCAGCATCTATTGCAACCCTATGTGAAATAGAATGGACACCCTTGAGCTATTCTGCAGCAAAGCTTCCCTCCCAATCAAGAGAATTAGCAGCTAATGTAACAGCTCAGCTAACCCTTAGCACATTTGCGGACTACTAAATTCCAGATGACATAGTACTGTTGAGTTGTACCCTCCGGAGATTTTCTATGGGGTTGAGGCCGGGAGACTGGCTAGGCCACTCCAGGACCTTGAAATGCTTCTTACGAAGCCACTCCTTTGTTTCCCTGGCTGTGTGTTTGGGATCATCGTCATGCTGAAAGACCCAGCCACGTCTCATCTTCACTGCCCTTGCTGATGGAAGGAGATTTTCACACAAAATCTCTCGATACATGGCCCCATTCGTTATTTCCTTTACACAGATCAGTCGTCCTGGTCCCTTTGCAGAAAAACAGCCCCAAAGCATGATGTTTCCACCGCCATGGTTCACAGTGGGTATGGTGCAATTCAGTATTCTTATTCCTCCAAACAAGAAAACCTGTGTTTCTTCGAAAAAGTTCTATTTTGGTTTTATCTGACCATAACACATTCTCCCAGACTTCTTCTGGATCATCCAAATGCTCTCTAGCGAACCGCAGATGGGCCTGGACATGTACTTTCTTCAACAGGGGGACACGTCTGGCAGTGCAGGATCTGAGTCCCTGGCGGCGCATTGTGTTACTGATAGTAGCCATTGTTACTGTGGTCCCAGCTCTCTGTTGGTCATTCACTAGGTCCCCACGTGTGGTTCTGGGATTTTTGCTTACCGTTCTTGTTATCATTTTGACGCCACAGGGTGAGGAGGGAGTTGAAAGTCCGTGTTGCCCAACGACAGCCCCAAAACATCACTGCTCTACAGGAGATCTGCATGGAGGAATGGGCCAAAATACCAGCAACAGTGTGTGAAAAGCTCGTGAAGAGTTACAGAAAACGTTTGGCCTTCGTTATTGCCAACAAAGGGCACATAACGAAGTATTGAGATGAACTTTTGGTATAGACCAAATACTTTTCTACCATGATTTGCAAATAAATTCTTTAAATCAAACAATGTGATTTTCTGGGGGGGTTTCACATTCTGTCTCTCATAATTGTGGTTCCCTATGTTGACAATTAGAGGCCTCGCTAATATTTTCAAGTGGGAGAACTTGCACAATTAGTGGTTGTCTAAATACTTATTTGCCCCACTGTAATTCAGATTTATGTGGAAATTCTGTTTATGTCGCCATTTTAGGAACGGAACTCGTTCGTAACCCGGAGACTACCTGTACTTTATTTAACATTCATTAACTTCCATACCAATTATCTTCATGAGATCCCAGAGGGTGCTGGAGGCTGGTTGTCAGCTGATCACTGGGCAGATACAATACATGGACAAACAGCCTTTTACAATCACACTTACAGAGAATTTGAAGTGTTTAATCCCATTGCTTTGGGGATATGGGAGGAAACCGGAGTACCTGCATGAAAAGCCATGCAGGCAAGGGGAAGATTTTCAAACTCTAAACAGCAAGGTCGGCGCCCAGGATTAAAACCTTAATCTCAGAATTGTGAAGCGTCGTGCTAACCAGTGCCAACCATTTCTTGACCATACTGCCTCTTGTTGGTGTGAGAACTCGTAGTCAAACGCCGCACGTTCATGTTTTTATGACCATTATCTGACTCCAAGAACATTATTTTATATAATCTGAAGAAAAGTTCTAACACCGCCTTTTCCACAAAGTAGACCATTCAATACAAGTCGAGAACAGTAAAAAATAATGAGAATAACAATGTAAACTGTCTGGCGAACTGAGGGGGAAAAAACGGGGCACAGTGTCCCATTCTCGCAGCACGCTTTTCGCCAGCCTGAGAAGTGACTATTACAGAAATGTCTTTTTGAAGGTTCGGTAGGCGGGTAGGCAGATCGAAAGGGCTGTCAGGGTGGTACCCAGGGGCATCACCAGTCTTGGATTGAGCTAGAGTTCATGACCACTGTTATCGGGGTTACGCTGATTATCTTCTGTCGACGTCAGCCTCGAGTGGGCAGACTCGGCGCTCGACCCACACTTATAATCTGTCTGTCCATTATCATATGACGCGGGTGTGACGTAGATCTTCAAATACGTTCTGTTACAATGACTTAGTCATTCATTTCCTGCATAAGGGCCGGCACAAACATTCTTTCACATGCACTCATATTTTAGTTGTATTTTATTGTTGGTTACACTATGGTTTTAATATCTTTGTTTTATTTTGAAATAAAACAAAATAATTAGGCCTGTCTACGACTAGCATGTTTGCAAAAATACCATTTTCCTTCACTCTATATCATATCTCCACATCCTTGATATATTTTCATTGATTTTCATCTTTAAATTTCTGTAACCCACAGATGCAACCACATTCTGAATGAGGTGGGTGAACCCCGGGTTTTTCGTCCACGAGACAAAGATGAGATGGTGAAGAAGGTGATCGAGCCCATGGCCTGCGACGGCCTGAGGACTATCTGCGTGGCGTACCGCGATTTCTCCAGCAACCCCGAACCCGACTGGGATGACGAAAACAACATCCTCAGCGATCTCACGGCCATTTGTGTCGTTGGGATTGAAGACCCTGTCAGACCAGAGGTAGGAAATTACTGTTATGTGTTCGAGGCAAGATACGGTATGGCTTTGTTGTTGTTGTTTTCTACATGTTCTGTGGTCGTGACTTGAGAGCACTAATAAGCAACAGACCTGTAATGTCCTCTTTTTCATTTGCTATGTAGTTGTTTTAAGCTCTCAATACTGCAGTATTATAGCCCACAATCTCCACTCTGCTGCAATGTTTTCTTTCTTTCATCTCTGCGTTGGCAGATAAAATGTGTCTCCTTACTTTGACACTTGAATAATTCCTATTTGCCTAATTTGGTTTCTTATCTGATAAATTCAGCACAAGATTCTTTCACTTTCTCACTATAGTATACAAGCCCAGTAAAAAATATTGGCAATATTTGCGGTTTGTATGAAGGATGTCCTGATCACATATTTTTCCAACTGAGTCACCTGATTTTGAAGATATGCCGATACCTACTGTATTTTTCGGACTATAAATCACAGTTTTTTTCATAGTTTGGCTGGGGGTGCAACTTATACTAAGGAGTGACTTATGTGTGAAAGTATTAACACATTGTGATATCATTTCACATGTTATTTTGGTATTTTGGAGTGACACTGTTAGCATGGTCTTTATGCTATAGTTATCTGAATAACTCTTAATAGCTATGGCCACGTTCGCGTTCTCTCTTTGGCAATGTGTGTACAATTGTATTATTGACTTTTATATATTGAAATGCATGCTTTTAGTTTGTTGCGCTTTCACGCCCACGTGGGGGCGCACTCGCACTTGTTTACGTGAAGAAGAGCGCTCACATGCCAGAAGAAGACCGACAGCTATGTAGCTCTGAGTGAGTAGGCGAGTTAGCGAGGGAGAAACACGGCTGTGAACCTACGTTCATTGTTCATGCTTGTAAAATATCTCTACAGAGGCAACGCCTGTGTGTATCATCTTTTCTGTTTTTGTTGTATGTTTTCCGTCCACGATCGGACACTTAGAGCCAGTTGTGTGGTTGTTTGAACGATGTGCTAATGCTAGCGAACGCATGGTAACAGTTTGTGTCATTGCTGTAAAAGCACCTAATTATCATTTGTTTACGTTGATGCGAACCTGTTTGATATCGAGGACGAAATTGATTCAGCATATTATACGGATGTCCAGCATTGTCATTTGGGAGTTTAGCCCGCTGAATAGCCAGGACAGAGCCGTAGTGTCCTGGAGAGGACAGTATATGCGCATTTCGTTGTTCATGCATTGTACACTGTACACTTATTCAGCATGTTGTTCTCTATTGTATTTTTATATTAAATTGCCTTTCAAGATGACATGTCTGTTCTATGTGACGGATTTTATCAAGTAAATTTCCCCCAAAAATGCGACTTATACTCCGGTGCGACTTATATATATGTCTTTTTTTTCTCTTCGTTGGGCATTTTATGGCTGGTGCGACTTGTAGTCCGAAAAATACGATAGTCCCGATACAATTCCTTAGCAATGTATTAAGAAGAGAAAGCACATTGTTGGCGGGAACAAAACCAATTCAACATGATACATACAGGGTGAGCCATTAAAAAAAGAAAAAAAAAAGTCTCCAATATGGATAGGTGTCAATTCTTGTTTTGTTTTTTTTAATTGTTTTGTTTTATTTATGTATTTATTCTTTTTTTTTTTTTTTTGTCACCAGGTTACAACGTACCTGATTTACATGATTTTGACTTTGAGACCCCGGAGTCATTTTGTCTCCAGTCGCGTAACAGTATAGAGTGTGTGTTTGAGGTATTTTGATCAGTGTTGTTAATCTTACTTTAAAAAAGTAATTGATTACATTTACAAATTACTTCTCCCAAAAAGTAATTGTGTTAGTAACTCAGTTACCTGAATGTAAGAGTAATTAGTTACTTGGCAGAGTAACTGGTGATAATTTTCATGTTTTTTTTTTCTCAAAAAAAAAAAAAAGAAAAAAGAAAACAGGTAACACAATGTAAAGTTTAAAGGATTTTTGGGACAATTAGCCCTAGCCCAATTCTTTACCTTAAACTTAACTAGACACAATGGTATTTGTACAGTGGATATTGCGATACAGTAACTAGATAGTACCTTTGCTATGTGTGGAAGTCATTTAATGTTGTGAATCAGCCATTAAAGTTGTTAAAATAGCTCCCGTTATTGCATTAGTTCCCTTCTGTCTACTTTCGACATGTGTGAGTTTTAAAACTGTTTCATCATTTAAAGATAGATTTAAGTCGAGATTTTGCCAATTTAGGAGCATTTCAGATAAAAAGTTACTTAGGTTCGCTAGGAAGGTTCTCTACAACAGAGCCTTCCTGAAAAGTCTACTGCTTTAAGATAGCGGTTGTTTACTAACACATCTAGTTCTTTATACATGTTGCTAATGCCACCATGTCTGTCATTTGCATCTAGTTTGTATTATATGTGATATCTACCGTAGCATCATGTGGGTGTAGTTTGTAGGCTATCGGCTAAAGTCAGGTATTATTGGAGCTACCTAGGATCGCGTGAGAAACGGCGTCACAACTCCCCTTGCCTCCTCCCCACTTCTGCTCTGCTCGCTCGTCTCCGTGAGTCCATCTCTCTCAGACTTTTCTCACGTCATTCAACCAACATAGTAACTCACACCTTTCCCACATCAGTAACGGTAATGGCACTGCCAAGATGAGAAAAGTAATTAATTAGATTACTCACTACTGAAAAATATAACTTATTCCAACGCCATTATTAACAACACTGATTTTTATTCTTCATCTTTTCCACCCATCTTTCAGCATTGATGGTAAATGTAGTTATTTTGCTTATTTTTACTGTAATTTATTAATATGGCGTATAATACATGTTTTTGGATTGTTATTTTGGGATTCAGGGCAGTGATCCCAACCACCGCAATCTGGCCTGGACCTCTTGAGTAGTCAAAGTGCAGATTTCTATACGTTGCCCTCTAATGGTTGGCCGCCATTACTGGGGTGTTCGCACACCTATAGCAGCCCAGCATCAGTTAATGTAAACAGTAATGGTAATGTTAGCTGCTGTTGGCTGTGTGCTGCAGGCGGCATACCTCAGCAATGGCGAACAGGCACTTCCGGTTGTTTTGTTCGGATTAGCTATCTATGTCTCCTTGTCCTCCACATTGATATGGGCACATCAGATTTGTTTATAAGACATGTTAGCGAAGATTTCTGAGTCTTTGGACAGCTTTTTTTACGGTGAAAGGCTACCTGCTGAACCAGAAGAGAAGCCTTCAACCAAGTCCATTCTGCATAATATGTGGCTAAGAGCTACCAAACGAGGCAACAAATGTGAATGCACTGCATCATACCTCGTTGCGAACTGTATTGCTAAAGCCAAGAAGCATTTCACGATTGGAGAAGAATTCAATATGCCTGCGACCAAGGATATATGCCATCAAGTTTTGGAGAGGCCGCTGTTAATAATGATAATGTGAGTTGAATTTTATATATACTGTAATTTTCTGCCACACATTGCCGGTCCGTGAAAAAAAAGGCCCACACACACCTGTCCGTGATGCAAAAAAAGGTTGGGGACCACTGATTTAGAGGGTATTTGTGTGTAATTAAAGAGTTAATTCCATGTCAGCGTAGGAACTGAACTCATTCGTAATCCGGGGACTACCTGTAGTGTATTTTATTTCAGAACATCTCATTAAAAACTGATAATCATTAGCCTTTTCTACTTTATTCTTGAGCATGTACTCGGGATGACAACCATTCAGCTTAGTGCATTTCTTGAGACACAAATCATAGTTATTTAAGACATCCTTACAGACCAAGGAATGGTTGTTATCCTCGCCCTAATGGCGTCCTTCAGTTTAGTGATGGTTCTGGTTCTCATTTCCTACACTTGGTCCATTTCCTCCTTCGGGTAACTCTAGGGTTGGGCATCGTTTGAAATTGAACGACTCCGGTTCCGATTCCACATTCTGATTCCGAACGATTCTCGATTCCGATTCTTTCAAGAGGCAGGGTAAAAAAAAAAAAAAAAAAAAAAGAGGCAGGGTCAAAAAGAAAAATGAAAGCAAGACAACAGATTCTAAAACAAAAGATGGTTTTAATACTGTTGATTTTAACGGAGGCGACAACGTGCTACGTAAAGTACGTAGCTGCTTATATAGGCTACATAGACTGAGAAGTCTACTGCTTTAAGATGGCGGCTGTTTACTAACGCCGGCGAGTGTGTCATTTTGCATCTAGTTCTTTATACATGTTCTAATGTCACCGAGTCTGTCATTTTGAATCTAGTTCCATATACATGTGATATCTTCCGTAGCCCGACGTAATAATGATTTATTTTCATACTATTCCATCCATCCATCCATCCATCCATCCATCCATCCATCCATCCATCCATCCATCCATCCATCCATCCATCCATCCATCCATCCATCCATCCATCCATCCATCCATCCATCCATCCATCCATCCATCCATCCATCCATCCATCCATCCATCCATCATCCATCCATCCATCCATCCATCCATCCATCCATCCATCCATCCATCCATCCATCCATCCATCCATCCATCCATCCATCCACCCACCCACTGCTTAATCCAGGGTCGGGTCACAAGGACAGCAGAAGACAGACAAAATTTATTGTTTTACTTACCTGGTTCTGACAGTGCAGCATGTCAAATGCGCAGCGTGTCAAGTACGCGGCACTTAACCATGCACTTGGCACTCGTATTCCATGAAGCCGGAGGTGTTTAATTCTATTGGTCGTGCAGCCACCTTTGCTTGATGAAGTTGTGTTGCAAATGTTGCACTGAGCTGACTAGTCAGTTGAGCCAAACTTTTGAGCACCGCCGCATCCTTTCCATGGTTGTAATCAAGATAGAATGCACACACGTTTCATGTGGCTTCTTCTTCGTGGTTATCGGCAGCAAATTTTTTTCCCGCTCGGCAGTCAGGGCATCAAAACATGGAATCGAAATTTTAAAATTCAAACAGTTCTGGGAGCATCGGCGTGTTAGTCCCGGTTCCCATCAATGCTCGTTGCCCAACCCTAGGTAACTTCAAAGGAAGAAATCTGAAGGGCTAAGGTCTGGGCTATAACATACCCACTTAAAATCAGTCTTGATTATGCGCATTAAAAGTTTTATTTTCAGCAAGTCTTGGGAAAGCTTGGCGGTGTGAAAGTTTACTCTTTCTTGCTGGAACCAGAACTATCAATGAACTGAAGGAAGCCATCAGGGAGTGGATGAAAGCCATTCCTTGGTCTGTTTTTAAGAATATCCTTAACAACTTTGTGCTATGCCTTAGGAAATTGTCATCTTGTGCATGTGTTTTAAGAATAAAGAAGAAAAGCTCAATGACTATCATTTTTTAAATATGATGTTCTGAACCAAATAAAGTAGTTTTAGCTGCAGTGTCTTTTTATTCTGAGAAAAAAAATCACGAGATGGCACCTATCTGAATTTGAGAAAGTCTTTTACAACTTTGTGCTTTGCCTCAAGAAATGATAGTTATCTCGATTAAGTGTTCTCAAATAACTTAAAGAAGAAGAGACGCAAAAAGAGACCAATACCCAATTTTAAATGAAAAATAAAGCATAAATAGTAACAGATGATGTATTTGCGCACATTATCACTGATGATGATCTTTTCGTTAGATTCCTACAACAGGTACCAGAACGTCTATTTCCATTCGGTGTTTACTTCCACTGCAGGTGTTTCCCTGCTATGTTGCATATTGTAAAACATATAAATTCTTTGCCTTTCGGCAATATCTTTGTACCTGTGGATTATTTTGTTAATTTGTAACCTTTAAAAACTTCAAACACAAATGAATAACTACATTTTGAAAAACTGATCGATTCCGATCCTCTGAAAAACGACATGATCAACCCGATTTCAGATCACATAATCAGATCAGGGATTATCTAGATATCTAGTTGTAGTACTTCACACGTGCCACGTTAGGCATTATTGCTTGTAAATGTAACTTGACTGGTCAGTTTGAAAGTACTATAGATTTGTTTCTTTATCATCCAAAATGTTTGCAGCTAATATAATGAATTTGTTTTCTGATACTTAAACAACCTTCCGCCATGTCATTTTTCATTGGCTGTGGGTGGACAAGTCTTTCTGTCTCGTTTCACTGTTCAATACACGTGCACTTCAGTTACTATGGTTACAGTTCACTTGCATCATCCTTTGACGGCATTCACTCACATCATCCTTTGATGCTGGTATCGTCAGGGTTGTTTTCCTTCTTGGAAAGGAAAAGGAATACATAAAGAATATCACGAAAAGCTGAGCTGGGGTAGACATAAGTTAGCTGCAGGAAATGATGCTGTCTGTCACCACAAATATCATTATGACAAAGCTTGCTCTGTTCCCCAATATAATGGATGCATGAGTGGATGTTTAATTTTCTCCTTTTTGTGTTTGTCTTATATTAACTCATTGGCTGCCATTGATGACGCTAGACGTCAAAAGTCTTTAAAAGTGGGAGGGCTGGCAAAGAATGTTAATATTCGCTGCCAGCCTACAAACTGTCTACAAACTGACAACTTCACAGCAGATGGATGAAAAGAGTCAAACGATTGAAAAAATTAGGCTACATTACAGACTGTTATGATAATCCCATGTAGCACACAGCAACGTGGTTGATAACCAGAATGACGTTCAGTCATTGTTTGTACACATATGCTGCATATGTTCAAACATTATTAACCTCAATTAAGATTTGCTGTCATTTTAAAACTATGGGGAACACCAACACGTCTTTACATTATGTTTTAGTCAGTCCAAATACAGATTAAAGTGCGTGGCGTGTGATCAAATCAAAACACCAAAAATGTGGAAAATACATATTTAAAATGATAACGAACCATTTGCTGAATAAAACTATAGGTCTATGATATCTTAAAATGACTTGTAACAACTTACCTTTGCATAAATATCAGTGTCGAACTTTGAGGTGACGCTTCAGATTCGCAGTATTATTGGGGACAGAGAAGTGAAATTAAGCCCTGGATGCAAGTAAACTATCTTCAACTCAAGAGTAACAAATCGGACTTAATCATCATTGACCCTGCAGCTCACATCAAAGACAGTCAATGTTCCCTTACCATCGACAACTGAACCCTCCCACTCTCAACACACTCCTGCAACCTAGGTATCATTTTCGACAATAAACTAAGATTTGACCAGTACATCAGCCACATCACCAGTTCTGCCTTCTTCCACCTCAAGAACATAGCCCGCCTTTGCCCCTCCCTCACCTTCTCTGCTGCAGAAACCCTCATCCATGCATCATCACCTCCAGACTCGATTACTGGGACAGCATTCTTTTCGGTTCTCCACCCAAACTCCTCAATAAACTACAATATATCCAGAACTCCGCTGCACGCCTTCTCACCTGTACCCCCTATAGGAATCACATTACCCCCGTCCTCCACAAACTGCACTGGCTTCCCATCTCACACAGGATACAGTTCAAAATCATCCTTCTCACATACAAATCAGTCAATAACTTGGCTCCTCCTTACCTCATGGACCTTCTCTGTCCCCACACCCCCTCCCATCACCTCTGCTCATCTAATGGAAACATTCTCGCACTGCCCCCACAAATAACACAGAGTACTTGGGGAGACAGAGCCTTCTCCGTTGCGGCCCCTTTTCTTTGGAACTCACTCCCTAAAACCATCCTGTTCTGATCTTCCCACATTCAAAAAAATTGTTAAAACCTCACCTTTTTAAATTGGCTTTTAATTTATAATTCTTTTCTCTATTGTTTTGTACTGCACACGTTGTGTGAGCCTTTCCTTTGTTTCAACTGTAAAGCGTCTTTGAGCATCGGTAAAAGGGCTCAATAAATTAAATGTATTATTATTGCGTTCTTCTTGCTGTTGGATTATAGTTAAAATGCGACCATAAATCCTCACGCCGTTGTGGCTTATGTGCACTGCCTCGGGGGAGGGGGAGGGCGTGCACAAGTCACGTGAATGACACAAAACACGTCTCGGGAGCAGGCTGACTATCTACGAACATAAAAAAAAAAAAAAAAAACAACATGCACAACTATCACGCGTTGTGAACATATGACAGGTACGATGACGCATTTTCATCTCGTTCTCATCTCGTCAGTCGTAAATTGGCAATCTTTTTGTCATGTTACAGTCATCCAAGATGCATTTTCAGCTCGTCGTTACGTCATCGTCATGAAAAAAAAAAAACTGTTCGTTAACGAAATTTTTTCATTGTTGTCGTCGTTAACGAAAACAACACTGGTGAAGAATGATCCAAAATGCCTTAAACCAAAATCCAGACCCTAATTGGTGACTACAGAAAGCGTTTAGAGGTTCTTAATTTTGCAAAAGGACGATCTAATAAATAATGATGTAATTTTTATTTTGGGATGCCCAAATCTGTCCTGGCTTCTTATGTTTAAATAGTTATTTTATTATTTCTGTACCTCCTATAGACATTTTTCACCACTGAAATATTACTGTTTGTCTGCTATATTATGTATGAAACTGAAATCGCTGATACATACAACCAATGATTCATAAAGGAAAAATCTTGAAAATTACAGTGCCATGGGTACACAAGCTTTTTCATAACACTTTTGCCTATATGAAATTGACTGTCCATTTATTTACATAAGAACCACAACGCTATATTTAGGATGTAGCATTTTGGGGGCTTTTTGTTGTTTGTGTAAAGCTCTTAAATGTGCCAACCCACCCATCTGTTAACACTGTATAAGTTTTGTGATTCACTGGCGACCAGTCATGGGTCCTTTTTGATCTAGTCAGCATTTTTGGTTCCAGATCTTTCCATTACCTTGAACATGAAAGCAGTTCATAGGATGTATGGAACTCAACTGTATGTCACGCAAATAAATATACAGTAGAGTGTTGGTTTTTAAGTACTTTTAAGAGAGATGAGAAGCAAAACTGCACTCAAAGGAGATCTTGGTCCGGTAGGACATTTCTCGTGCAGGTACAGGAAAGCCATGTTGAATTATGCAACCTCTTCTTTTCAGCATTTTACCAAACACCACACCACACTATGAAAACTAAACTTTTTCATTCCCTTCTGCTCTTCTTCTTTTTCAATTAAACCAACAACTTACGTTGCTTTTTTGATGAACGGCTGGCCTTTAGGGTTGCCTAAAAGAAAGAAAGATAAAAAAAAATGAATATATAGTGTATAATTGGAAGAATTGCCCCAAGAGTCTATGTCATAAACTCTATGACAGTGGTAGCCTGGTGCAGTGTAATTATTTTCCCCCTTAGCCTCTTCTTTTGTAATGACTGGAGGACCTGGAGAAGTCAAACGAATGCATCAGGGATGTGAATTAGTCAGATGAGAAAAATGTGAAATAGCAAAACAGTGAGGAAAATAAGTATTTGAATACCCTGCAATTTTACAACTCCTCCTTAGAAATCATAGGCTAGTCTGAAATTTTCATTGTAGGTGCCCATCCACTGTGAGAGACATAGTCTTAAAAAAAAATAACGTGAAATCAGAATGTATGTTTTTAAACAATTTATTTGTAAGTATTTGGACACCTAAGGAAATCAATGTTCCTCAATCCTCAATGTTAATATTTGGTACCACAGTAACCTTTGTTTGCAATTGCAGACGTCAAACGCTTCCTGTAACTTTTCACCAGATTTGGTTAACATGTTCAATACTTTTGGGGTGGGAGGGTTTATATGATATATAATATACAATTGCAAGTAGGGCTGTCCCAAACGACTATTTTTCTCCCGATTAGTCAGCAGACTTACTGTATTTAACAATTAGTCGACTATTCCAATATATACTGTATATATATATATTTTCTACACTAATCTAGCTATGAATTTTTTGTTGACGCTGATTATATCCCAACAGCACTTCGGAACACTTAAATTCTTAAATTCCAAATAAACACATGAATAACGATAATAAATCACAAATAAACAACAAGGTCAAATGCTAATAGCATTAAATAATGCAAAAGAATGGAATGTAAACAGATTCAGAACACTGTGACTTCACCTTCAAAACAGTTCTTAAAAAAACTACTTAATGAAAATATGTAGCATTAATATTATAGCATACTACTATTTGTGTATCCATAATACGTTATAATATAAAGAAAGTAAAATTAGTGCAGTCATGGACTATAGTGAGCAGGCCAGTGTTTCATTTTTTTTTTTTAAATCACACAAGATGGATACGTTATTCAAGACAAGTTTCGAGCAAAAAAGTTGCCCGAGAGTTTAAGACGATGCTGGCCACGTTAAATGCTAATGCTAGCCAGAACATGAATGCTGTGCCAACCGTCCGAGCCACCTAGCATCGCGTTTGCTACGGCGTCACAACCCCCTTCCTTCGTCCCTCTCCCACCCTGCACTCTCCGTGTCTCTCAGACATCCCTCGCATCATTCACATTACCAAATTAAAGTAAAGCACGCCTTCACATCCTCAGTAATGGTGAAAGCATTGCAAAGATGGGAAAAGTAATAATATAGATTACTCACTACTGACAAAAATAACAGTTATATTCTAATGCCATAATGAACAACAACACTGGTTAAATGGACGATCAGCCAGCTTATTGTCTCCTGTCATCTTCCAAAATTACAACTGGGTGACGGTGCTTCAAGTGTTCATTCCTGGCCGACAGCCAGCTGTGGTGTGCAATTGCAAGCTTGGCATTGAAGAGACCGCACACACAGTGTACCCTCCTTTGTTTCGTTGAAATGTATCCATGTTTTAGCCAGTCTGCTGCGCTTTTTTGGCTTTGTGTTGCTTTCCCCGCTTGCGCTCCACCATTCTCAAGTTTCCACGCATATATATATATATATATATACTAGGCCCGCTCAGACAGATTTAAATGTCAGTACAGTGAAAGGCCAACTTGTTAATTGTGTTTTATGGAGTTTTTCCGCCCTCTGCTGGCGCGTGGGTGTGACTTGCATATGTTATGTGGCGTAATGTCGCCCTCTGCTGGCGATTCAGTGTAGCTGATTATTTGGGTTTCGGCGCGCTTTTCTGACGTGATAAAATGTCGACGCGAACTCACACTAATAGACAGTGCTATTCAGACCAGCTAACGTCCGCATCCAGTATTCAGTGGCAGTTCTCATAGCCCCATCACACTGTTTGTGTCTAATACATGCACCGCTTGTGAGTTATATTCCTCCTTTGTTTATATTCATGAGCATTAGATAGTTATTGATGATGTGTATTTGAATTTGTTCACATATATGGTGAAATGCAGTTACATTGTTAGATGCTTGTGAGCTAATTGGCTAGTGCTACTGCTCAAATGGACACGTGTGTGTACATTTTATGTTATTTTGTGATTTATGCAAGTTATTGACACATTGCCTTGTTATTTTCAGTTTTACAAAAATACAAGAAACGTGCTCCTGTCAAAAAGAGATGACTTCAGTAAAGCCCATGCAACTTTGCCACACCGTCTGATTTCTTTTTGGAACTTATGTTCGCTATCTGTCTATTTGTGTACTCACACACATTGAGGAGAGAATAGGGCTACTAGTTTATTTTTTGATTGAAAATTTTACAAATTTTATTAAAACGAAAACATTAAGAGGCGTTTTAATTTCACATTTCTATAACTTGTACTAATATTCATCTTTTAAGAACTACAAGTCTTTCTATCCATGGATCACTTTAACAGAATGCTAATAATGTTAATGCCATCTTGTTGATTTATTGTTATAATAAACAAATACAGTCCTTATGTACCGTATGTTGAATGTATATATCCATCTTGTCTTATCTTTCCATTCCAACAATAATTCACAGAAAAATATGGCATATTTTATAGATGGTTTGAATTGCGATTAATTGCGATTAATTACGATTAATTAATTTTTAAGCTGTAATTAACTCGATTAAAAATTTTAATCGTTTGACAGCCCTAATATATATATATATATATATATATATATATATATATATATATATATATATATATATATATATATATATATATATATATATATATTTAACCCTTCATTCACTGTCGACTCATTTACGTCTTCGATGATGTTGACTACGTCGACTAGTAGGGACAAAGTTATAATTTGATCAAATTGCTCTGACGTGCGGGATCCCTCATTGGTCAGTTCTTGGGCCCCTTATATTCGGCATGTATATACAGTATACCCCTGGGGTCAAATTCTTCAGAACTTGAATGTGAACTGTCATAGCTATGCATATGATACACAGTCTATGTAGTAGTGTCTGCACGTAACTATAGTTCAAATGTGGTGCTGTGTGACTTCCTTAAACAAATCAATAATTAAATGAACCAAAATTGTATACATGTAATAATTTTAAGTGACCCCATAGACTTCACTATCAGTTGACAAGAAAACTCCCACAAACATTGCGCAACGCCTTCCCTTTGAGGCCAACCTAGGCAGAGCTGAGTTGGTTTTTAATAAACTCAAACACGCTGCGTTCAAACTCTGGATTTTGGTGGAAACAGGACGTGTTTTACTCTGTACAAGCAGGCAGAATTGTCTCAACAGTGATTTAGTTTAGGATTCAAGGTAATTATTATCTAAAACAGCCCCATGCATTCACTTTCAACTTAAAAAGCTCTTTGTTTTGTGACGGCCGCCGCAACATTGGATTACACAATCGCGTAATTTTAGCTCGAAATATTTACGTAAAATGAGCCAGTTCAGGGTGTCCCCTGCCTACTGCCCGTAGTTAGCTGGGATAGGCTCCAGCACCTCCGCGACCCTCGTGAGGAATAAGCGGCATGGAAAATGAATGAATGAATGAATGAATGATAACTGCCTGTTTTTTTTTTTTTTTTTTTTTTGCTTTTAACCAAGAATCTAGATTGTTCTATGTTCATATCTATAGAAATTCCGGTGATGTTTGTATTTATTTATTTTCATTTTACAATTTTCAACTTAAAAAGCTCTTGGTTTCGTGATGGCCGCCATGTTGTATCTATACACAGAAGCATAAGTTAACATTCAAATGATCAGGTTATTTTTGGCCAACTGCACAAAAGTATTAATTTGGAAATGTCTGCGTCCATACAACAAAAATCGTCTTGTATGTGTTTTATATAACATTTCAATCTAAAAACAATGAGAGTCAGATAGCCGGCAAGAGGTGCTAAGGCAATAGTAACATTGAAATTCATCCTAAATAAGTTGTTATTGTATGTAGAAAAATACAAATTTTGCTTTGTTGAATACAATTAAAATGGTTCTGCATGCTTTCCTCACGTATCAAGTTTCTGATGTGAAAATTGAGTGCTTTATTAGCTGTTGAAAACTTGCACTAAATAAAAAAAAAAAGTAGCTATTTTGGGATAAAAATGTACTATATGATGTATTAAGTATTGCTATTGATCCTGAAAATATAGGTAACTATCTCTGCATTTGGTGATTTTTGTGCATCTAATTTAAAATTTGAGAATTTTATAGACATTTTAAAGTGTTATACTTGTATAAAAAATAATTAATAAGGATTTTATTAGGGAACGACTTTGAATTTTATCATGTCACTGCTCATGGAGACTTATACAGTATCAGCCTAAGGGAGGTGCCTGTTTTGGTTTTAGGTCACT
This sequence comes from Corythoichthys intestinalis, assembly GCF_030265065.1. Classification (NCBI taxonomy): domain Eukaryota; kingdom Metazoa; phylum Chordata; class Actinopteri; order Syngnathiformes; family Syngnathidae; genus Corythoichthys; species Corythoichthys intestinalis. The sequence goes on along the minus strand of NC_080403.1, from coordinate 4,576,676 downwards.
AGCAGCTTTGGTTTTGAAAATATTTGAATTTTAAGTTTTTGAAAATAGGCCCCCTACGGATTGGCCCCTAGCCCCGTGTACCGTCAACTCATCATGAAGTCTATGGTGACCCTTTAAGCATAAGTCTAAATACAATCTCTTGCAAAAGTATTCGGCCCCCTTGAACCTTGCAACCTTTCGCCACCATTTCAGGCTTCAAACATAAAGATATAAAATTTTAATTTTTTGTCAAGAATCAACAACAAGTGGGACACAATCGTGAAGTGGAACAAAATTTATTGGATAATTTAAACTTTTTTAACAAATAAAAAACTGAAAAGTGGGGCGTGCAATATTATTCGGCCCCCTTGCGTTAATACTTTGTAGCGCCACCTTTTGCTCCAATTACAGCTGCAAGTCGCTTGGGGTATGTTTCTATCAGTTTTGCACATCGAGAGACTGACATTCTTGCCCATTCTTCCTTGCAAAACAGCTCGAGCTCAGTGAGGTTGGATGGAGAGTGTTTGTGAACAGCAGTCTTCAGCTCTTTCCACAGATTCTCGATTGGATTCAGGTCTGGACTTAGACTTGGCCATTCTAACACCTGGATATGTTTATTTTTGAACCATTCCATTGTAGATTTGGCTTTATGTTTTGGATCATTGTTCTGTTGGAAGATAAATCTCCGTCCCAGTCTGAGGTCTTGTGCAGATACCAACAGGTTTTCTTCCAGAATGTTCCTGTATTTGGCTGCATCCATCTTCCCGTCAATTTTAACCATCTTCCCTGTCCCTGCTGAAGAAAAGCAGGCCCAAACCATGATGCTGCCACCACCATGTTTGACAGTAGGGATGGTGTGTTCAGGGTGATGAGCTGTGTTGCTTTTACGCCAAACAAAACGTTTTGCATTGTGGCCAAAAAGTTCAATTTTGGTTTCATCTGACCAGAGCACCTTCTTCCACATGTTTGGTGTGTCTCCCAGGTGATTTGTGGCAAACTTTAAACGAGACTTTTTATGGATATCTTTGAGAAATGGCTTTCTTCTTGCCACTCTTCCATAAAGGCCAGATTTGTGCAGTGTACGACTGATTGTTGTCCTATGGACAAACTCTCCCACCTCAGCTGTAGATCTCTGCAGTTCATTCAGAGTGATCATGGGCCTCTTAGCTGCATCTCTGATCAGTTTTCTCCTTGTTTGAGAAGAAAGTTTGGAAGGGCGGCCGGGTCTTGGTAGATTTGCAGTGGTCTGATGCTCCTTCCATTTCAATATGATGGCTTGCACAGTGCTCCTTTAGATGTTTAAAGCTTGGGAAATCTTTTTGTATCCAAATCCGGCTTTAAACTTCTCCACAACAGTATCTCGGACCTGCCTGGTGTGTTCCTTGGTTTTCATAATGCTCTCTGCACTTTAAACAGAACCCTGAGACTATCACAGAGCAGGTGCATTTATACGGAGACTTGATTACACACATTTGGATTCTATTTATCATCATCGGTCATTTAGGACAACATTGGATCATTCAGAGATCCTCACTGAACTTCTGGAGTGAGTTTGCTGCACTGAAAGTAAAGGGGCCGAATAATATTGCACGCCCCACTTTTCAGTTTTTTATTTGTTAAAAAAGTTTAAATTATCCAATAAATGTTGTTCCACTTCATGATTGTGTCCCACTTGTTGTTGATTCTTGACAAAAAAATAAAATTTCTTATCTTTATGTTTGAAGCCTGAAATGTGGCGAAAGGTTGCAAGATTCAAGGGGGCCGAATACTTTTGCAAGGCACTGTACATTTTTATAATACATGCATTGTTGTACATGAACAGCACAATAAAGGTTTTGTCCACGAGAGAAAGAATGGAGTAGAAGATCGACAGGTGGATCAGTGCGGTGTCGAGTGTATTCCTTTGAGAAGCTCGGTCTTCTCGGAGGATCTTGTTGAACGACTTTAGCTCTGCATTGAGAGGAGTCAGATGAGGTGGCGCGGGCATCTGGTTAAGATGGCTTCTGGTTGCCTTCAATAATATTTACACAATCGTCACTCGCTGCCAGTTTTGAGAAATTTGGCAGTCTTATGAGGTGGCATTTATTCAATCTACTGGACCAAAGCTTCATTTTGATGAAGTGTAGTCTCCCGAAATACATCCGCAAAATTATGCCTATGGTGTCTGTTTTTATTGGACACTTTTTTACAGTTACAGTGGTACGAAAAAGTATCTGAACCTTTTTTAATTTCTCACATATCTGCATAAAATCACCATCAAATGTGATCTGATCTATGTCAAAATCACACAGATGAAAAAAATTGTCTGATTCAACTAAAACCACCAAAATATTTATATGTTTTCATATTTTAATGAGGATAGCATGCAAACAATGACAGAAGGGGGAAAATAGGTAAGTGAACCTTCTGCCTAAGAAGACTTGAAAAGCAATTGAAACACATTTTTACCAAACCATTTAATTCAGGTGTGTGCCCAATGAGTGGTTAAAAGCTACACTGCCCACGATAAAACACAAACCTGGTTAGAACTGTCTTGATGAGAAGCATTGTCTGATGTGCATCATGGCTCGGTCAAAAGAGCTGTCTGAAGACCTGCTATCAAGGATTGTTTACAAAGCTGGGAAAGGAGACAAAACAATCTATACAAGTCTGGATGTTCATCAGTCGACAGTCAGAGAAGTTGTCGACAGAGTTTGGCACTGTTGCTTCTCTCCCAAGGAGTGGCCGTCCACCAAAGATGACACCAAGAGTTCAAGGGGGGGGGGGGGGGGGGGGTACAAAATATTAAATGTGATGTTTCACTTACTTATTTTCCCCCTTCTGTCATTGTTTGCATACTATCCTCACATGATAACCTGTAAATGCTTGGGTGGTTTTAGTTAGAGCAGAAAATGTTTTTTCATAAGTTTGATTTTGACAAAGATCAGATCACATTTGATGGTGATTTAATGCAGATATGTGAGAAATTCCAAAAGGTTCAGATTCTTTTTCATACCACTCTACGTGATACCTCATGAACGAAACAACCTTCCATATGACCTTTGTGTATTGGGGATGTAAAACAACATGATGTACTGTCAAAATCATCTTTAATAGACTATTCCAACTTTCCATTTCACCAGTTTCCTCAATAGCTGTGCATCCTTGTACCAGTGGCGTCATTCCAAAAATGCCTCCCTCATCTACAGGTGTGCACTGCAAGTAAATGTGCCTGGTTGCAGCTATTATAAGAATGTTCTATAATAAATATGCTTACAGTATTTGAAAGGGCAAACCAATATAAAAAAGACAGTGATAGCCGTACCATTTAATTATTTCAAATGGTCATTTTGATATATTTTGTAGTTCAGATAATGATGCTGAAATTCAAACAAAAGTGCCCAATCAGCCATCGTTCTTCATGTGTTTATTTTGGCATATCAGGTGTAGTGTCAGTGTTTCCCACAAATGAACGAGACTGTGGCGGCCCGCCACAGTCTCGTCGTCCCCCCCCCCCCCCCCCCCCCCCCGCCGAATAAAAAAAAGAAGATAATAATCAGATGCGTCAGTCAGCCGATTACACAGCTGTAGCCCACTCCACTCTACTACCTGCGAGAGCACGCGCGGGTAGTAGAGTAGCATTTTAGAGTAGTATTTTATTTATTTATTTATTTAAGAGACGCAAGGGGAACGAGTAGGAAGAATGGGAGAACGAGCGAGACAGCGAGAGATAGCGGTCGCATGTCTTAGCAGCATGCTGTTATTTTGTCATTGTTTTTCTGTATTATTGTTACCACAATCAAGTGGGTAAGCAAATACAGACTTCTCTCCTTCTTCCCCATATCCGGGGCATTACAATAGTTTGGATCGGACTTTTCGGCGAAAGTGAGCGGTGGACGGCCGTCTTGGACGTAAAGCAAACTTTGATTGAACTTGCGCGGAGAGGCGGGGCCCAAAATAAAGCCTTGCTCTATTTTCAGAGCGTTGGTCACAGTAAAATATTTATTAGTTCAAGCAGAGTAAAATGATACATATTCACGGTACAAGAACGTCGTTTCCGTGTCCATCGATTGGTAAGAAAAGGCTGTTTGTACGAGTGACGCGTGGGCGCTCCCGTCAGGGGGGACATTTCGCGTGGAGTGGCTATTTTTCGGCACAACACCAACTTCAGACAAATTACAGCTGACGAAACTTTGATAAATGCGCCCCCCCCCCCCCCCCCCCCAATTTCGCGAGCTCTGGGACACTCGTAAAATGACTCTCATACCTCTGCTTGCTAAGTTAATGGTACCTCGATGTGCGTTTGTGTGGAAATTTAGTTCACGAACAACGGGGAAAAAACTATTCACCTTCTCACCGAGTCAAGTAAAACTCTTTACACGGCTATTAGAATTCCCCCAGTCCTGTAAATAGGTCAGTTGACAGAAGGACTGTTATTGTTGTGGTAATGTAGTACTTACGAGGGTCAAATAAAAAGGAAAAAGGAGGACTACGACGGCGGTCTGAAACCCGCGGCTCTCGGGCTGCATGCGGCTCTTTAGCGCAGCTTTTTTTTTTTTTTTTTTTAAATGGAAAAAGATGGGGGAGGGAAATATATTTTTTGTTTTAATAGGATTTCTAGGAGGACAAACATGACACAAACATTCTTTCAATTCATTAATATTGTAATGAAGTTAAACTTGTGGTGGCATCGTACAACAGAGTAGTCACGTGGTGTGCTATAGGATCCACTGCAGGGAAAATAAACATTTAATCATGAAGGCTAATTATGTACTTCTAGCCAACTTAGTCATTTTTATAGTAGGCTAATATAGCTAGTATTGATAATTATAAGGCTTGTACAAGGCTTTGAATTTTTTGCTGCTCCAGACATACTGTATCAGTTTTGTTTTTTGTTTTTTTTTGGGTGGGGGGTGGGTCAAATATGGCTCTTTCAACAGTTTGGGTTGCCAACCCTGAGTCACTACGAGATGTAAGTCGTACTATTGCTACGAGAAAAAAAGTCGCATTATTACATAGGGTAACGTAGCTGTAATCAGCCACGCATTTTACATACATATACCGTAGCTGAGAGCTATAACATTAGCCTAGCTAATGAAATATTTCAAATATATCTTTGTTATGGTTCTTCTTGGGGGAAAAAAATAATGAAGAAAAAAAAAAAAAATCGCCGTGGCACGACATGGTGAGGCTGTCCGACTCCGATGCAGCCCACCACCACAGTTTCAAAAAATACAATGGGAAACACTGAGTGTCATTTGTAAACATTTGCAAATTCTACTTGAAGTCTTGAATATCCAACACATTAAAGTCATTGCGTGTAATGAAAACAGAAGAAAGCATGAGAAATTTCCAATTAGATGAAATGATCCAAATGATACACATTCTTTACGCTGTGTAATCTGCCCCTGTAAAACTTTCATGTTTACATGTAAGAGTGGCCTGATTTGGCGTACTCACATCATTTGCCTGGTGTATTTCTCAGATGTCGGTGTGAGCTCCCATCTGCATTGAAAAACAAACAAACATAAGAGCAAAAGTACCGGTATGTGGAACATGCCCAAGTGACTGCCGAGTCAAACGTATGCATTGGTCCGCCTCTGTGTTTGAATGCGTGGGTTTTGGAGAGCATAGCTCTCCCACACTGACCTTTGCCAGAGAAGAGGACATGCTGGCTTCTTGCGTGCATCCATCTCCATACTTAATATCTCCCAGTGGAGCTCCAACATGCTGTTCAACATCACATGATCACACACAGGCAGCAGAGAGCTCACCGCAAGAACTGTGTGTAATGCATACTGTGCACTTGTGTAATTGTATTTATGACAATGATGCTGGTCTGTCACGTGAAGGCAATGTTTCCCTAAGGGGATTAATGAAGTATAAGAAATGCGTGGTTGTTGGGCGCAAATTGTATGCGACTGAACATCTGGACCTCTTCATTCGCACTCTAATAAACCACTGGTTTACAATCTACGTTGAGCGAATGCACATATTGTTACAAGCACTATTTCTATTGCTTCTTTGGCGTATTCGTGACGTCACGTTTTTTAAAGTATAAGACATTTGTCGGCCATTTTTTTCCCATCTTTGTATGCTTGCTTGTGACCAAAATACGAGCACTGCCGGTGGCAGTAAACGCAACTCATTTCACAATATTGAACAAATCTTCTAAAAGGAGCTTCGAGCATGTTATTTGCACGCCCGCCTGTTTAAGTAATATTGTTAAACTAAATACAGGGTGACCCAAAAAGATGCGTACCCATGAAAATTTCAATTGTGACTTTGATTAAAAAGCTATTTATTTCAAATTACAACCACACATTATTCAGTTTATGGAAGACCATTCACCAGAGTTTCAGCTATTTCTGTCAATTTTTAGTCAATTTATGGCTTTCCCAAGATGTGTTCCAAATGTCCACCATTCCGTTGCAAGCAAACCTGTACTCGTCTGACAAAGTTGTCAATCACTTTTACACACTCCTCTTTCGGGATGGCTCTTATTTTTGCTGTGATGGCAGTTTTCAGTTCCTCAATTGTTTGTCGATTTCCCTGGTATACATTGTCTTTGAGGAAACCCCACAGATAAAAATCTGGGGGGTTAAGATCTGGTGATTGCGGGGCCCATTCCACATCGCATCTTCTGCTTATGAGTCTCTCTTCGAACCTCTGCCTCAACCAAGCAATGGTTTCGTTGGCTGTATGAGGTGGTGCCCCGTCTTGCTGAAACCATTGTGAAGCTCTCACAACCCTTCCCAACCCGAAAGAGGAGTGTGTAAAAGTGATTGACAACTTTGTCAGACGAGTACAGGTTTGCTTGCAACGGAAAGGTGGACATTTGGAACACATCTTGGGAAAGCCATAAATTGACTAAAAATTGACAGAAATAGCTGAAACTCTGGTGAATGGTCTTCCATAAACTGAATAATGTGTGGTTGTAATTTGAAATAAATAGCTTTTTAATCAAAGTCACAATTGAAATTTTCATTGGTACGCATCTTTTTGGGTCACCCTGTAGAAAACCAAGAGCAATGTATACAGTTAGTCCCTGAGTTACAACGCACATGATTTATAAGATTTCGACTTTAGGACGCCGGAGTCTCGTCTACCATTTTGTCACCAGTCGTTTTTTTTTCTTTTGGTCGCATTAACAGTACCTTATTTTACCTCACAGTATCCTATTTTTTACTTTATTTTATAAATATGACGTTTTCTTTCCTCACTAAACGTGAAGTTGTTCAGCTTTACAGATAGCAAACAAGGCAATTGTGCTTTTTGAAGCATTGTACTTCCTTCACTTTTGACAATTTGTAAAGCTGTAACACAAGTATGTACACTTATGTTCTAAACAACACACACTGTAACAACACTTGACACAAAACAATTGGTGTTCAAACTTCCATCTAGTCTGATCAATATGTAAACTTTGTAGATAAATTAACCAATTTTGCCTCACAAAGGTCCGCTATTTTAAATGCTATGAATGCTAACGTATTTAAAATTCTCATGGCAAATCCCTCACACGTAACTCCACAAACTGTAGCTGTAAACTTAATTACAAATGAATAAACAAACATATATTAGCTGAAAAAACTTACAGCCTCATATGGGCAAAACCAGAGCACAGCTATCCTTTATCCAGGTCAGACGTCTGAATCTGCTTCTCAGTCATACAAGGCGGCAGTCCAGCCAGACCCAACGCTGCCACTACAGGGCAGTGTATCCTCCATCCTTAAACAAAATACGATACTTGTGGACTTTTTGGGTAGTTATTTTGTAGGGGTACTTAAAGGGTTAATTCGACTAACGTGGAAATTCGGGTTACGTTGCCAGCATAGGAACGGAATTCGTTCGTAACCCGTGGACTACCTGTATCTGAGTATGTGTTTCTTAAACATTGGAACAAATTTCTTGGTAATGTCCCTAGCTTAATGCAATACAAAAAAAACAATGCAAAAAGCCAAAGCATGTTAACAAATGGCATTTGTGACATAGTGTAGTTGAATACAAACCAAGGACCAACCTGTCATCTTGATCCTCTTCCCACTGCCCTCATCAAAACCTGTCTTCTCTCAATTGTCCCCCTCATCGCTAAGATACTCCTCACTCATATCCTGTACGGTTCCCTCATCTCTCAAAACTGCTTCCATCACACCCATTCTTAAGAAACCCTGCTTGGTTCCCACTAATTTCAATAACCTCCGCCCCATTTCCAACTTACCCTTCATTTCCAAAATTCTTGAAAAAAAAACGTTGCATCCCAACTCCATAACCACCTATTTACCAATGACAATTACGAGCAGTTTCAATCCATCCGGTTTCCGCCCCCTCCATAGCACTGAAACAGCCTTACTTAAAATGAAAAACGACCTCCTCATTGCTTCTGACCCTGGTCTATTAACAATTCTTGTTTTTCTTGATCCCACCGCTGCCTTCGACACCATTTCTCACACAATCCTTCTCGACCGGCTCTCCTCCCTTGGTATCACCCACACACCCCATTCCTGGTTCACTTCCTACCTGTCCAGCCGCACACAATTTTTAAAATTTGGCCCCTATAAATCCAAATCCCTCCCTCTCTCGCTGGCGTGCCTCAGGATTCTGTCCTGGAGTCGCTCCTCTTCATCATTTACATTCTCCCTCTCAGTTCCATCTTCCGCGAACACAACGTTCACTTCCACTGTTATGCGGATGACACGGCTAGGGCTGGGCGATATGGCCTTAAACATGTATCACGATAAATTGAGCATATTTATCTCGATAACGATAAATGCCGATAAATTCGCCCAAGCGGACTGTTATATAATTTGAAAATCTGAATCAATGCATGAAATACAGATTAACTATTTCTTGTTGATTTAATTACCTGCATTCAATTTGATATACTGTATTTAACAATTGTACATGCAGTCTAAACATTACGTTTATAAAAATGTATTGTAAGCAATAAGAATTCAAGTATGAACATTTATAACAGCGTGTATGACTTGAACAATGTACATTGTCAAAATCAATATGCCTGTGCAAACATGCAATTGTAACACAAATGACTTGCAGCTTGAACAGTACACTTCAAAAAGACAACTTATTGTTAATGGCTGCTGTGACATAATTATTAAATACAAGTGTTTACTTTATGGTTTAAGGTTTTTTTTTCCCCCCCAGTGCATTTTTTAATAAATGCACGCACAATAAAAATAGCTGGGGCCATTTCTCGGTCATTATAAGTTTTGCCGTTGGATTGTTCTTTATGCTGAATGCTTTACCATCACAAAAGCTATCAGAGGAATCACACACAGACAGATACAAAATAACGCCACATAGTAATTGCTAGATGCAGTCCGTGCCCAATTCACTCATTAAGTTCAGCCGTTTCGACAATGTTAGAGCCGCTATCCGACTCCATAACGTTCATTTGTAGCGTTAGCCGCTAGCTAGCGTTAGCCTCGCTACCAGTAGAAAGCACTGAAAGCACCATCTCCGGAAATCGTGAGAACAAAGGAGGACAGCGGGTGAAAGCCCGTCTGGATGCCACCAAGAGTCTACTAAATGTCGGTTGAAAGTTTGGTGAACCTCCCTTAAGCCACACTCCATCACGTTTTAATTGTAGCGTTAGCTGCTAGCGTTAGCTTACCGGGCTTTTGTTTGATTGGCTTCCTGATGATCACGTGACTCCCTACGTAAGCACATTCACTGCTTTCTTAAAGGGGAATGAATATAGACGAACAACACAGAATCAAAGCGGGATGAAAAGACTATATTTTCTTGTTTTATTAATTTACCGAATTTACCGACATGGTCAAAATTACGTCGGTCATCGTTAAGAATTTCGGTGACGGTAAATTTTCGGTTTACCGCCCTGCTCTATGACACGCAGCTCTACATTTCCACAAAACCAACTTCTTCCCTTCCGCCCTCTCCCCTCGCCCTCTGTTTAGAAGACATTAACTCTTGGTTCTCCACTAAATTCCTCCTACTCAATAGCTCAAAATCTGAAGTCCTCCTTGTAGGAACCACCGCCATACTCTCTCATGACAATAACTTTTCTAGTACCATCAATAATGTACTGATCTCCCCTTCTACTCAGGTTAAACACTAGAACTACCAAGGGTGGATCACTTGATACAAATCCCTTTGTATCCAAAGAAGGGTCATCTGACCCTAATAAGCATATCTTTGTGAGCATAGGGGGTAGAGGGGGTTGTCTGGTGGATTGCTTGTTTGAGTGGTCTATTGTTTAACAAAGCTAAGTAATCAGTCTGGTATCGGGGTGATTTGACGCCTTTCTGGTCTTTCTTTATAGCCCAAAAAACCCGGGACTTCCACTTAAGAGCCTAGGTGTCATCCTCGACAGCACGCGCTCCTTCCGCTCCCATATCAACGACATCACCAGATCAGCCTACTTCCACCTTCGCAATGTTTCTCCCCTCCTCCCTTCTCTCACCCGCCATACCACTTCCACTCTGGTCTGTAGTCTAATCACCTCCCGGCTCAATTACTGTAACTCACTGCTCTTCGGTCTTGCAAATAAGTCCCTCCAAAAACTGCATCTCCTCCAAAACTCAGCAGCACGCCTCATCACTCGGACCCCTACAACACATCACATCACCCCCATCCTCCGTCAGCTTCACTGGCTCCCATTCAAACAAGGAACCAACAACAAGATAAAGCACTCCATGGCCTGGCCCCTCCCTACACCTACCTCCCTACGTCCTCTGTATTAACATCACCCCCCCCCCCCCCCCCCCCGTTCACTTCGTTCTTTCTCTAGCCTCCACCTTTCGGTCCCCCATGTCCGTCCTCGACCTTTGGTTCCAGAGCTTTTAGTCACTGTGCCCCCCAGCTCTGAAACTCCCTAACCCCTGGTCTTCGCAATATATCTACCTTTTCACTTTTCAACTCCAGACTCAAACCCATCTGTTTACTCTTTCTTACCCAACATAATCCTTTGCTCTGTTCTATCTTCACGTCTTAATGTTTTATTTACTTTTAAATTAAATTTTTATGTCGAGGTACCACTGTCTATTACAGTATAAGGCGGAAAACACTCAGGTGACTTGAAGTTCCGCTCTGAGACCCCCAATTTGGCCAAATTTCAAAATTATCCTATATGCATGTGTGATACATCATTGGAAAACTTAAAATCTCAATTTTCTGGGGGAAGAAAAAATTTGAACAGGAGGGCATTTAAAAAAAAAAAAAAAAAAAAACAGCAAAACCCTAACTGGAGGTGAGAGCAGAATTAAAGACGCCATGATTTTAGCAAGATATCATCGCGTACTTACCTTGTTTCGATCCAAAAACTCCATGTAGCATGTGTTATCGAGTGTCAAGACACAGATGTGAATGGCCACAGCCGGATTTTGGGGGGATTTTATGGGTGAAACGTGGTAAGATAACAAGGCTCGCGATGCAGAAATCACAGACATCAACGAGTGGTCGAGATGTAGTTTTTCATATATTTAGCCATTTAAACCTTTTTTTTCCCAATTTTTATTTGTTTGGATCGATTATTTATCATCTAACATATTAGGGAAAATGCGACAGTAAAAAAAAAAAATTAAAAAAACAACATAAAGTTGAGCCATAGTTATGAGGTAGATATTCGTGACTTATTTTTGACACCATTATTTACATTGTGACGTAATTTGTTTAAAAGTTTAAAATATGCAAGTGAATTATTTTTAAAGTCCTTTTTTTTAACGAAATATTAGACACCAATTAATGATTCTAAGCTAAAAATAACAGACATTTTGAATAAGAAATATAACTACTTACCTTCTTTTTATGGCTGGGTTGGAACAAAAGCGATTGCGCGACGTCTGTAAACAGGGGTTTCCAGGGTAAAATGGACAAATTAAAAATAGTTCAGGGGCTTAATTTGCCATGAATCTGCTCATGCAGCATATAGACATATTTTTCTATCAAACACAACAGTTCTTTTGGCTTAAAATATAGCAGATTATTTTAAAGAGGGGTGCCAGAGCAGAAACTGCTTTTTCAGTCTTGTCTGTGTTTTCCGCCATATATATAAATTTTGTCAAAAATACAGTACCTAAATCAGGATTTTCAATATTTTTGCTCAATTCAATAAACACTGTACGTCTTCTTCTGGTGTTTGTGCCTTGGCTGACTAGGAGGAGTGTAATATAGATATTTTACAAGGATATACTGTGACTGCAGATTCATCCGGGCATTAACGGGAAGCAATGTACAGTACATTCTGATATGGTCGGCAGACAGTCATAGCATATTAGATATGTTGAAAAAGATACTATGGGGAAATGAGATACATGTGCACATATGCTATAAAGAACATAAGGTACATCTCAGTAAATTACTAAAGTGTTTCTCAATAGATGAAACAGATATTAGTCTGTGGATTTTCCCTTGCCAAGATACAATATTTATAGAGATTCTGAGATTTTTTTGGGCCATTTGTGTTTATACCTATTGCTTATACAAAATGTTAACTCGTTCATTCCATCAATGGAGACTGGTTCGTTTCTGCAGCCTGACTGCGATTTGGAGGCCATTTCTTTACCAATCGCCCAGAAAAGATAAACTTGTTCATCCTGTGCCCAAAATGCACCCTTGTACACAGCAATTCTGGGATGACCCATAGATTAATGATATATCGTGGTGAAGAAAACATGTTTTTTTTTTTGTTTTTTTTTTTCAAATAGCTCACCACCCACAACATCTAATCATTACTTCATTGCATAAGCCTATACATGCAAAATGGATGAACATGTTGTCAGAATACGTCAACATGTTTGTGCTTATTTCTTAGCATTTTTATTACTTATTTTATGTAACTTATTTTTTTAATCTGCCAAAATGTTTAATAGTTTGGGACATTGTGAGTTTCCACCACACCAACATATTCAGGGAATATTTTGCAATGCACAACAGAATGGTAATGAAGTTCCTACCACTGTACTCCATCCCATATCAGTATTTTATCCCACATGGAAATGGTAAGTGTATGATCGCAAGCCTAACAATCAGATGACTGTCCTGGATGCCATGAATGCAGCATGCAATGAAATCACAGCAGATGCCTGCAGAGGCTGGGTAATGCATTCAAGAAGAGTCTCTCCACACTATATAATAAGAGAGGACATCGGTTGTACGTGGCCAAACATAGAGGAACGTCAAGATGTGTAGAAAGAATGGGTGAATAATCCTGACAGCATTTGAAGTTTAGTTGTGCGGCTTGTCTTTTGTTCACATTTCTAATTTTGCTTTTATGTTATATCTCTTTGTGATACTCAGTGCTGTCTTTTCTTTTCTGTATTTCAATGACATGGTCTGTCAAGACATTGTAAAAACAGTACAGTGTAAATTGTCTCTTGCAATCATTCTCCAACACACAAAGGTGTAACTTGGAAATTTTCATCAAAACCTACGTACACCATCTTCAGCATCAGAGCCTTCCACCAGAGTAACTGTTCAATTGGGAGCATGACTAAGCAATTTGACTCTCTTGTCTGTACACAATGAAAAAAGGACTTGACATTCTGACGGCACTGACATGTTCATCGACACATAAATTTTATTTTGAGCAATAGATGAAGTATTTTGCACATAAAACTGGCATTTGCAGGTAATCCATGTAGTTTTGCTACTTGTGCGAAGTTTTGAGGATTGAAGAAGTACTTTTGAGAATTTCAATTCTGATATGAGAAACATACCAAAGCAATTGAGAAAAACTAATAGCAGCTTGCAAGCAACTATCAAGTGCATACCGCCACCTAATGTACAAGAGTGTGCAGCACCCACATGAAGGCGCGCTGCTCTCACTGTTGGTTTTTATTAGTCAATATCTTGTCAACTGCCCAATCTTTCTTGTATTTGTGTTGTGTCTGATATAGTTGCCGAGGGGTCAACACTGCTCATTATTATGCAATAATAATCAATTCCATTTTCAACACTGCATATCCTTTTCGGAGAGCGTGATGCCATAGACAGACTAACCACACTCTTAAGGGGCCTCCAGCCAGTCGTAGAGCACTTATAAAACATACAACCATTACACTCACGTTCACATACTGTCTCCGAGTGGGAGAAAAACCGACATTGCCATCACTGAAATCAGGCAAATGTACCCCTCCGCTCTCAGTGGCTCGTAGTAATAATATTAGTTTAAGATTTTAAATTGGAATATACCTCTTCTACTATCACTGTCCTTTTGTTTCACCAGCAACCTTGGAAGTCTTAGGATGTTGGGGTTCGGTTCTCCAGACGAGGGAGGGAACTAAAGCAGTATACTGTATTCCCATCAAATTGGCATTAAGGAAGTTTCGTGTTTTAGGCAGCATTTATACAATGTTTCTACCAACATTTCAATATCGACAGTACAACCCCTAGCAAAAAGTATGGAATCATCAGTCTCGGACGAGCAGTCACAGACATTTTATCATGTAGAACAAACTCAGATAAAAAGCTTGAAGAAATAATGAATTAGTTCAAAAGTGTAACTCTTTAGCATTCACAAACACTAAAAGAAATGAATAAAAACATTGTGGTGGTCAGTAAATGAGGGAATTTTGATGTGTTCTTCAGGCAGTCATCTTTATAAATTTCACTGGAACAGCACCAAACAAAGGTTCCAGCATCATTACCTTGTCCAATGCAGATTCTTGACTTTTGACACCTTGTCCAATGCAGATTCTTGACTCTTGACAAGGCGATGATACTGTAAATTTTGTTTGGTGCTGTTCCAGTGAGATTTACAAAGATGACTGCCTGAAGAACACATCAAAATTCCCTGGGTCCTTGATGATATGGGGCTGCATGTCAGCCAAAGGCACTGGGGAGATGACTGTTGTTAAATCTTCAAGTTTACATTCAAATTTTAGACAGCTTTCTTATCCATTCACTTGAAAATGTTTGTCATTTTCCAAGATGACAATGCATCATGCCACAGAGCTAAAACTGTTAAAGCATTCCTTGGAGAAAGACTCATCCAGTCAATGTCATGGCCTGCAAATAGCCCAGATCTCAACCCTATTGATAACCTGTGGTGTAAATGGAAAAAAAAAAGGTCCACAGCAAGGCTCTGACGTGCAAGGATGATCTGGCAAGTGCAATCAAAGAGAGTTGGCACCAAATTGATGAAGAATACTCACCAAGTCCATGCCTCAGAGACTGCAAGCTGTCATAAAAGCCAGAGGTGGTGCTACTAAATACTAGAGATGTGTTTTGATTGTTATTTCTTTGTTTGTTTCTCATGATTCCATATTTTTTTCCATGAATGGAGGGATTCCATATATATTTCCCTGCACTTGCTGTATAAAATTAACATTTACTGACCTCCACAATGTTTTTTATTCCTTTCTTTTAGTGTTTATGAATGCTAAAGAGTTGCACTTTTGAACTAATTCATTATTTTTTAAAGCTTTTTATCCGAGTTTGTTCTACATGATAAAATGTCGGAGTGAGTGCTCGTCCGAGACTGGTGATTTCCATACTTTTTGCTAGGAGTTGTAGAATCTGTTTTTGGCCAATTATGACTTCTGTTTTAAATACACAAAATGTTTTTTGTGCACTTCTGTAGGTACCGGACGCCATTCAAAAATGCCAGCGCGCAGGCATCACCGTGCGAATGGTCACTGGGGATAACATAAATACAGCGAGGGCCATCGCCATCAAATGTGGCATCATCCATCCTGGAGAGGACTTCCTCTGCATTGATGGCAAAGAGTTTAACAGGAGGATCCGCAATGAAAAAGGAGAGGTACGTTCCCCCCTGAAAGTGGGAATGTGGACGCTGAGAAAACAAGACATAACTCACTCATTATGTGTTTGTATTCAGGTTGAGCAGGAGCGAATCGATAAGGTATGGCCTAAACTGCGTGTCTTGGCCAGATCCTCCCCCACTGACAAACACACACTTGTTAAAGGTAAATACACATTCATCTTGGTCACATCACTTTTTGCTATGCAAAAATCACAAGAGTGGGGAGCAGATAAGGCACAGATGCTGTAGTCATGCCCACCACTGTGTTTCCTTGAAATAGATATACCTTCACACTCACACACAATATTATGTTATTATAATGTATTGATTATAAAACACAATTTAAAAAAAAAAAACTAACTTTTTTGAAGTCATTCCCACTGTGCTTTTTTCCTTGGCACAAATATGCCTAGTTCATTTATACTCATTAATGTTCACTGTTCTGCATTAATTATACATCACGTACAAAGCTTAATTAAATATTTGGCATGGTGCAGTCATCCTCACCATGATGTTTAATTTGAGCAAAAGCACACATACGTACTACATAAAACTACCTAGCCAAGTTCATTTATGCCATGCAACTGTTCTTAAAAACAAACACTTGACTCTTGTGTTGTCACGGCTTTTATTTATTTTTTTAAGTCTAAAACAATAAGGTTGGACTTTTTACTGAAGATAGATAGATTTTTTTTTTTTTTTTTTTAATTGTGACTTCTTATTTATTTTGCTTTACACTATACACACACACACACACACTGTATGTAAAGTATTTGAGTTCATTTTTTAAACAAATTACCTTCTATCTAGAAATGTAAATTGCAGATTAATAATCATACGGTTGCACAATACAGTGATCCCTCGTTACTTCACACTTCAAACGTTGCGTCTTTAGTCCATCGCGGACTTTTTTTCAATTAAAAAAAAAAAAAAAATACAGATGAGCTGACACGAGCCGATCGGGTCTCACGGTCCCTACATCCCTCCCTCCCTCCCTCTCCTTGCTGTTTGTTCGTCAACTGGAGTTGCTTATTAAAGTAAACGATGACTGACAGACGACTAAGCTGTGATCTTGCCAGAGATTCGACCCTGAATGTGCCTCATGCGTCAATCATCGTTTAACTTGTTAAACAGTTGCTGTGGCAACTCATTGTGTGTAAGTGAGCAGCTGGAGCGGATTTCAGTGGACACTCAATAAAGCATTACTTATGACGGAAAACAGACAAGACTGAAAAAGCAGTTTCTGCTCTTTCACCCTTCTTTAAAATAAACTGCTGTATTTTAAGCCAAAAGAACTGTTGTGTTTGATAGAACAATATGTCTGTATGCTGCCATAGCAGATTCATGGCGCATTAAGCGCCAGAACTATTTTGAATTTGTCCGTTTTACCCTGAAAACCCCCGTTTACAAACGTCGCGCAACCGCTTTTGTTTCAACCAGCCATAAAACAAAGGTAATTAATTATATTCATTATTCAAAATGTGGGTCATTTTTAGCTTAAAATCATTATTTGATGTCTAATATTTCGTTTAAAAAAACAAACGACTTAAAAAAAAAAATTCTGTCGCATATTTTAAACTTAAAACAAATTATGTCACAATGAAAAAATTGGCGTCTGTAAAAAAGTCACGGATATCGACCTCATAACTATCGCTTAATTGTTTTTTTTTTCGTTATTGTCGCATTTCCCCCAATATTTTAGATGATAGATAATCGATACAAACAAAGAAAAATTGAAAAAAGACGTTTAAAAGGCTAAATATATGAAAAAGAACATCTCGACCATGTCTGTGATTTCTGCATCACCGCCGTTGTTATATTATCATGTTTCACCCATAATATCCCCCCAAAATCCTGCTGTGGCCATTCACATCTGTTTCTTTTTCTATAACTTATAGTAACATTTATCTTTTAAGAACTATAAGTCTTTCTATCCATGGATCGCTTTAACAGAATGTTAATAATGTTAATGCCATCTTGTTGATTTATTGTTGTAATAAAGAAATACAGGACTTATGTACCGTATGTTGAATGTATATATCTGTCTTGTGTCTTATCTTTCCATTCCAGCAATAATTTACAGAAAAATATGGCATATTTTATCGATGGTTTGAATTGCGATTAATTACGATTAATTATTTTTTAAGCTGTAATTAACTCGATTAAAAATTTTAATCGTTTGACAGCCCTAATATATATATATATATATATATATATATATATATATATATATATATATATATATATATATATATATATATATATATATATATATATATATTTAACCCTTCATTCACTGTCGACTCATTTACGTCTTCGATGATGTTGACTACGTCGACTAGTAGGGACAAAGTTATAATTTGATCAAATTGCTCTGACGTGCGGGATCCCTCATTGGTCAGTTCTTGGGCCCCTTATATTCGGCATGTATATACAGTATACCCCTGGGGTCAAATTCTTCAGAACTTGAATGTGAACTGTCATAGCTATGCATATGATACACAGTCTATGTAGTAGTGTCTGCACGTAACTATAGTTCAAATGTGGTGCTGTGTGACTTCCTTAAACAAATCAATAATTAAATGAACCAAAATTGTATACATGTAATAATTTTAAGTGACCCCATAGACTTCACTATCAGTTGACAAGAAAACTCCCACAAACATTGCGCAACGCCTTCCCTTTGAGGCCAACCTAGGCAGAGCTGAGTTGGCCGAAAACACAGACGAGACTGAAAAAGCAGTTTCTGCTCTTACTATAAGGCGCACCTAAAAGCCTTCAATCTTCTCAAAAGCCAATTGTACACCTTATAATCCAATGCACCTTACATATGGATCAATATTAGTTAATCATGCATAGCATTCTCTTTAACGCAGCTTCATCTAGTGGATGCATAAGGCAACCGCGGCAACTATTATTACTGCGCCTTATAATGCAGTGCGATCTATATGTGAAAACAATTTTAAAATAGGTCATTCATTGAAGGTGAGCCTTATACTCTGATGCAATTACAAAGATAATTAGTGTGCTTTTATTGAGGACTGCATTAATCAGAGAAATATTTGAATAAATAAGAGTATTTGCACGATTGTGTTTGACAATGGCAGTTAAAAAGTTAAACAAATATAAACAAAAAAAATGTGTTTGATTAATGTTATGATTGCTTTGTTGTTGATAAATCAAATAGTTTTGACATCCCAACTTCTGTATACACAGGCTGGCAAACTGAATGGCTTTTTTTCTCTCTTGGCAATGAAATGACATACCCCCCCCCCCCCCCCCCCCAACAAAAAAAGCTGTATTTCAGCTTGCGAGCCAAATCCATTTATATTCATAACTTTTTTACTGCTCTGCATTAATTATAAAACACCTACAAAGCCAAATAAAATATTTGGCATCATGCAGTCATGCCCAGCAGGCAGTTTTATCGTCACAAAATATATTGCACATAATGGAACTATTTAAGATTTTCAGCCAAGTTAATTTATGTCAAGCAAATCCAAGAACATATTTTTGTGTGATAATGAGGCCTTTTTTTTATCCTTAAGAGATTTTATCTAATATAAAAATGGGACTTAACAGTATACATTGCAAATTTATAACATCTTAATCAGAGGATTTTTTTCTTACATCTAATCAAATAATTTTCTCCATCTTGTTTTGAGTGTTAAAGACTAGTTAACAGATTAATGCGTCAAATTATTCCACTTTAACCCCTTCAGACCCGCATTTTTTTCTGCTGGGCAAAATAAAAAATCATCTTCGCTGATTTTTACTCTACTCAAATACCAGAACAAAGTGCAATCTTTTGGTCGGGGATATTTCATGCTTTTATTGGTTATTTTTAATGTTAAAGTTACGTTGTTTTTAATGAGAAATGAGCACTTACGTTTGCCATTTTTAAGTTGCGTTTTGTCTCAGCCGTTTTCAAAGAGCCAAAAATAGCAAAGAGGGCGTGCTAAACCTCATAATTTGATTTCGATGGGTAAAGTTATGTCAAATCATCTCCCAGAAGTGGCAATAGAAATTAAATTCAGTGTATTTATTGATTTAGAGACGCGAACCTGTCATGTCCTTCAGCAGCATGCTCAGGTCTGAAGGGGTGAAGTAAATATATATTCTTGAATTAAGAACATTTTACATTTCAAACCTTTTTTAAAGATTACATATACTAATTAATTGCTTAAAATAAGTTTGTTTAGCTTTTTTTTCAGCGAGCTATTTTTCTTATTTCAAGAAATCTAAGTTAGTAAAAATTTACTTGAAGCACTGGCAGATAATTTCATTTATTTCTAGTACATTTATACTGAAAAAATGGGAATTTAACTAGTTTTAAGGAAGTGTGTTTTTGCAGTGTATTAAAAAAATCTGATGCGATATTCCTAATTTTTTTGGGGGAAAAAAATGAAGCTATTCTTTAAATAGCCTTCTAATTGCTTTTATCTTATATTAATTCCTATCTAATCACCAAAACGTGACTCTGAATCTGATCTTATTATTACTGTATTAGGGAAATGAGTTTTGCAGGCTTTCACACTTCCATAGGCATAGAAATTACTGCCAAAACAATGCTCATAAAGTTTAAGTTTTGGTGCTCTGCACTATTTCAAAAACATGTACAGCGATCAAAGATAAGGGGACAAATTGCTATCGCAAACAGATGCAGCTCTTGACCATAAATGGGGGGCGGGGGGGGGGGGGGATTGTTTTACTGTTGTTTCTTTGTTACAGTGAATGCATACAGTAACGAAGATGTTTCTACCGTATGTATGTGACAGGTATTATTGACAGCACCATGGTAGAACAGAGGCAGGTGGTGGCAGTGACAGGCGACGGAACAAATGATGGGCCTGCTCTGAAGAAAGCTGATGTCGGTTTCGCCATGGTAACCCAAACTATTTTCTTCCCAGAGATAGCTCTCACTCCACATCTGCAGATGTATCTCTTCACCCCTGCAGTATGAAGGGTTGCCTCTGTAAAGATGATTAGCTCACCCTGGTGGAGAATAGAAGACATAACATCACTGCAGCACATGAATTCTTGTTACAGTAACTGTGTATATTTATACTGAATTTCCTATTATTAGCTCATGCACAGCATTATAGACATGAATTAATCACTTGATTGTGAAATGATTACCTTGAACAAATTTCTAAATGACAAAACGAAGCAGCTATCTGTTCGCTGCCATTTTTTTGTGTTTGCGGCAGAAAACTGCTGGGCCCGACAAAAAGAAAAAAAAAAAAAATAATAAAATAACAACAACAAAAAAAAACAATGTAACATCTCCCCAACCACACACCAATGATTTCTTGTTAAGGATATTTATTGTAAATCCCTACAATTACTATGTGATAAAACCACTAAATGCCAGAAAACAATTATCAGTGGACCACAAATGACACTGGGCGATAGTTTGGAAACTCTTGTTTAGGATATTTCGCAAAATGACATTGAAACTCTAACAACTAAAAAAATTAATAAATGATTTTTGTGTTGTCTTACTGTGCTTTTGACGAGCTGAAAACTAAATAGATATTTGAAATCTGATAAGAATCGGCAAAATATGTATACACGTAGTCCCCGGGTTACGACATACTCGACTCACGCGATTTCGACTTTACGACGCGTGAGTCTCGACCGCCATTTTGTCTGCAGTCGTTTTATTTATTTATTTTATTTTTAGTCACATAAACAGTACCTTATTGTACCTCACCGTATCTTACTTTCTACTTTACTTTATTAATATGACGTTCTATCCTCACTAAACGTGAAGTTGTTCAGATGTACAGACATTAAACACTTGTGCTTTTTGAAGCTTTTTACTTCCTTCACTTTTGCAAAGCTGGAACACTCATAAGTTCACTTATGTTCAAAACAACATGCAATTGAACAATAAAACACTTGACACAAAACAATTGGTGTTTAAACGTCCATCTAGTCTGATAAATATGTAAATTTAGTATATTAAATTAGCCTAATTTTCCTAACAAAAGTCTGCTAGCTTAAATGCTACAGACGTATTTACAATTCTCATAGCAAATCACACACACGTAACTCCACAAACTGTAGCTGTAAACTTAATTACAAATGCATACACAGATATACATTAGCTGAAACAACTTCCAGCCTAATGTGGACCAAACCAGAGCGCAGCTGTCCTTTATCCATGTCAGAAGAGAGTCTGCTTCTCAGTCATTAGGCGACAGTCCAGCCAGACCCAATGCTGCCACCAGAGGGCAGTGTATCCTCCATCATTAAACAAAATACAATACCCTTGGATTTTTTGGATAGTTATTTTGGGGTACATAAAGGGTTAATTCCGGTTATTCGGAAATTCTTGTTACATCACCAGCCTAGGAACGGACTTCGTTCGTAACCCGGGGATTACCTGTACTGTATATACTTTTTTCGTTTGAGAAAATGGCAAAAGAATAGTTGCGGATAATTTGCACAGTAAGGGTATATATAAAGACTGCACAGTCTATTTTAGTGGCTGCTTTTATTTGCATTGTACTTGTAAAAGCACAGTACAGCAGGTTTGTTGACAAAATTTCAGCGTTGTTTACCTTAAAAATGTGCACCATGAAACGCCAAGACAGCAAACATTGATCAGATATCTGATAAGATGCAAACCAAATAAACAGTCATTTTGATGATTTATGGAAAATTGACATCTGCAGCGGAAATTGCATTTAAATGTGATATATGTAACCATGGTGAATAGCACTAAGAAACGAACACCTTTGGGGTATTTTTTTAGTTGTTTTCTGCACCCTATGAAGTGATTGTTTTATTAAACCAAACATTTTATCCCAAAGGCCTCATATCTATTTTTGACACCATGTGGGAAGTGTCTTGATTCAGTGAAATGTCTCACAAATGTTATTCATACGCTTCTTACCAAGGGCATCGCCGGCACTGATGTAGCCAAGGAGGCCTCTGACATCATCCTGACCGACGACAACTTCAGCAGCATCGTCAAGGCGGTGATGTGGGGCCGCAACGTCTACGACAGCATCTCCAAGTTTCTCCAGTTCCAGCTCACGGTCAACGTGGTCGCCGTCATCGTTGCGTTCACGGGGGCTTGCATCACACAAGTACGCATAAGCTTAGATGTACAGTGGGGCGAATAAGTATGTAGTCAACCACCAATTGTGCAAGTTCTCCTACTTGAAAAGATTAGAGAGGCCTGTAATGGCCAACATGGGTAAACCTCAACCATGAGAGACAGAATTAAAAAAAAAAAAAAAAACAGAAAATCACATTGTTTGATTTTTAAAGAATTGATTTCCAAATTAGAGTGGAAAATAAGTATTTTGTCACCTACAAACAAGCAAGATTAAAGGCTACTATCAGTAACACACTGCGACGCCAGGGACTCAAATCCTGCACTGCCAGACGTGTCCCCCTGCTGAAGAAAGTACACGTCCAGGCCCGTCTGCGGTTTGCTAGATAGCATTTGGATGATCCAGAAGAAGACTGGGAGAATGTGTTATGGTCAGATGAAACCAAAATAAAACTTTTTGGTAGAAACACAGGTTCTCGTGTTTGGAGGAGAAAGAATACTGAATTGCATCCAAAGAACATCATACCCACTGTGAAGCATGGGGGTGGAAACATCATGCTTTGGGGCTGTTTTTCTGCAAAGAGACCAGGATGACTGATCTGTGTAAAGGAAAGAATGAATGGGGCCATGTATCGAGAGATTTTGAGTGAAAATCTCCTTCCATCAGCAAGGGCAAAGAAGATGAGAAGTGGCTGGGTCTTTCAGCATGACAATGATCCCAAACACACAGCCAGGGCAACAAAGGAGTGGCTTCGTAAGAAGCATTTCAAGGTCCTGGAGTGGCCTAGCAAGTCTCCAGATCTCAACCCCATAGAAAATCTGTAGAGGGAGTTGAAAGTCCGTGTTGCCCAACGACAGCCCCAAAACATCACTGCTGTAGAGGAGATCTGCATAGAGGAATGGGCCAAAATACCAGCAACAGTGTGTGAAAAGCTTGTGAAGAGTTACAGAAAACGTTCAGCATTCTTTATTGCCAACAAAGGGTACATAACAAAGTATTGAGATGAACTTTTGGTATTGACCAAATACTTATTTTCCACCATGATTTGCAAATAAATTATTTAAAAATCAAACAATGTGATTTTCTGTTTTTTTTTTCCACATTCTGTCTCTCGTGATTGAGATTTACCCATGATGACAATTACAGGCCTTTCTAATATTTTCAAGTGGGAGAACTTGCACAATTAGTGGTTGAGTAAATACTTATTTACCCCACTGTATGAACTCAAACGCGTGTAATGGATTATGTTCTGCAATGATCAGCAGTTTCCCCGAAACCATCGATGTGGACTCACAAACTGGACTAATATCATATCTAAAATTGTGTTATAACACAGTTCATGTGTGGGCTGTTTGCATCAATATATATAGTTGTGTCTTGGTCTC
Organism: Corythoichthys intestinalis; assembly: GCF_030265065.1. Classification (NCBI taxonomy): domain Eukaryota; kingdom Metazoa; phylum Chordata; class Actinopteri; order Syngnathiformes; family Syngnathidae; genus Corythoichthys; species Corythoichthys intestinalis. The sequence goes on along the minus strand of NC_080403.1, from coordinate 4,552,518 downwards.
CTCAGGACTCTCCACTGAAGGCAGTGCAAATGCTTTGGGTCAACCTCATCATGGACACTTTCGCCTCGCTGGCCCTGGCTACTGAGCCCCCCACGGAGTCTCTACTCAGAAGGAAGCCTTACGGACGCAACAAGCCTCTCATCTCCAGCACAATGACAAAGAACATTCTGGGACATGGCGTCTATCAGCTCATCATTATCTTTCTCCTCCTCTTTATCGGTACTGACTATTTCCGCATCACGGCGAACATTTGAATTCAAAATTCGCAGGGTATTTCGCTGTACAGCTAGTGTCATAGGCAGAGATTGGGGACATTCGGAGGGGGCAGTGACTCCCTGGTGGCCGAGAAATGTCATTGCATATAATTCACGTTCCTATAAATGAATTTAAAGTGGAAGTTCAGTATTTTCAACATAAGGTTTAATTAGTCAGTGGAGTTGATTTCAACAAATTCCATGCTGTTTGGTAATTGTTTGTTAGTTTCAGTGCTCTGGAGTGGCTAAGCTAGCACGAGTCAAAGGTGCCTGCTTAGCATACCAATAAAAAACAAAATATGCTCGCATGAGAATCACCAAAGACATATGCAGTCAATAGTGTTGGCTGTGTTTTCCGAATATAGGTATTAAAACTTACCATTGCATGTCAATAATTGTTGTATGAACACAACATTTGTGTTCCCGGAGGAAACTGGCGAGTGGGAACTGACATTTTGTGTTAAAAATAAGTTACATGGCCAACAAAATCCATCCCTTTTTAGTGAAACCATGTGCCTCTCATTTTATTGGCTGTCAAGCATCATCTGTGCAAGACAAAATTGAGGGCGTTGCAACCCGATAACTGTCACAGGCTGCCTTTGAGCATTGTTGTTTTTGGCAGCCTTTTTTTATTTTCATCTTAGGCTACGTCTAAACTAGGACTGATAATGGCCTTAAACGTGTGATTCGTTGGACCAGCACGTCGGCTACACTAGTATGCCTATTATCCGTATATTAGTTGTTGGACGGATAATGTAGGCGGGTAATATTACCCGCCGCCTACGCGTCACCTCATATGGACTGCTGTCTCCGTACAACATTCGGATATTCAGGAAAGGACGTCATGCAATCGTTGTTTTTAGTGCGGCATGACAGCATTGTAAACAATGGAGGAGGAGGATCACGACGTGGCATTCCTGCTCCTCTTTGTTTTTCCCACACATTTTTCTTGAACATTCAAACTACGTCTCAATAATATGCTTCAATTCAGTGCTATTTGCGGTCCTCCCATCGCGGAAGAGGTGGAGATGAGCGTTTTTTACAGAGCTCGTCGAGTTGTCGCTGATCAGCCAGCTGCCCCTCTCAACTCAGTGCCGACCAAACATGAGTACTGTATATAAAAATGCGTAGAGGAAAATTAAACCCCGAATAGTGACCTGCGTGGTACCCCCAGTCAAAGGCGCGCAATCAGTTTTTCTCCATGACATTTCTGCCTTCCAAAACTGTCAACACTTCCAGGATCGCCACTTTTATGCACAAGCAGTCCTGGTTGCGGCTTCCAGGAAATATACGCAGTGCCACACATATGCTTCTATTTGTTATTTTCCAAGTGGTGAGAGCGCAACTGAGTATCGATTATAACATCCCAAGTAATGATGTCAAGCTTTCGTTGTTTCATAAAGATTTATTTCAATCACAACTCGGCGCCTGCTCATAAAAGCCGAGCGTACTCTCCCTTCACTCTCGCTCCTGCGTGATGCATTCAATTGCAATCTCGAAATAAACAGTGATCACAAAATAATGACAGTCTAGAAGGTGTAGTAATTTCGAAATTTGCCGCGGGCGAGTAATGAGTTTCCGTTTCAGACGTAAACCGCGCGGGGTATGACGTAACAGATGAGGCTTCTCCTTTCTAAGCATGTGTAGTTTGCTTAAATGCAGGCGTACCTTGCAGAAGCGGGGGGAGGGCGGGCCTCGAACGCACCTTAAACAAAGTGTGGACAGCTGTAAAAATAGTCAGCAAAATACCCTGGAGAAAATTATCTGTCCAGTATAGACGCAGCCTTAGTCTTTTGGACGATAATACTTATTAGTCTTAGTCATATTTTAGTCATCTCAAAATGTGTTTGTCTTCGTCTAGTTTTTGTTGACGAAAACTCCAGGCTAATTTACCCTAGGTTTCGACGACATTTCCAAAAAATATGTTTGTCTGTAAAATTTTAAAAATTTACTCCAAAAATAGATAAATAAATAAATGTTTCCAAATATTTCGAATTAACATTGATAGACAAGGACATATTGTAGCGTCTACAATGACAATGCCAACGTGGAACTGTACATTATTTTCAATTAATTATACCCACCTGGACGCCACGAACTGCATGTAAAAAAAGAAGTTATCAGAGATTTTAAGAGGACGCGCGCCGTTTGCAATAGCCTAATTCCTAATGACGAATGCTATGCTAATGCTAAGAGTTACATTTAGTGTGCGATGATCACTCAGAATAGCTGGATAGGTTCTAATGAGGACCAGAATTGGACACCCCTCGGCTAAAGCAACATGCATATTCTCGCTGGCCAAGATAAGAAAAAAAATCTTACCGTGTGTCCAAGCTTTGAGAGGAGAGGACACAGGCGAGTTGGGGATTGGGGGGGCCGCAGCACGTCAAATGAGTGACACTGCTACAATGCAGGCTAAGTACATACAAAATGGCACACATTGTGATAATGTGACAGAAACTGCGCATTTCCATCAGAGGAAAACTGGCATAATGCTCGTTATGACTCCCAAAACAAGTTTTTAGCTCGTTATCGTCTCGTCATCGTCTTGAAAAAAGTGTTCGTTTACGAAATATTTTTGTGATCGTCATCGTTAACAAATACAACACTGCCTTTGAGAAAGTCTGTTTCAATGCAATCCGATTGTCTCACACCATTAGTCAGAATCGTGACTCTTCGGTTTTGATACTCATATCATTACAGGCTTAGTGACAGTCTGCTCTGCTCGGATCAACACATTCACTATAAACCAGACAAGAAAATGGGACTCACTGTTTTTTTTTGTCTGTGTGGGGTGGAGGAACACGTGTAGGTGTCACACACCTACACCTGCATCTGCATTCTCATGGAGTAAAAATAGGCAGGCAAGAGAACGCAGACGCCGTTCTCAAAGTTACATTACTGGTCAATATTCATCAACAAATACTGGAGAGGAACATATAGGACGTGTCAGACTTTGCGGCTCTGCAATGAAAAATATTGACACGCCAGACTTTCTGTGACATGGTCGTGAGGCGTCTGAGATGCCAGATAGGCAGTCGATGGATATGTCATACTACATGAGGCGTCGTGACACTCCCACCCCCGACTTCGTACTGCAATGACGAAATCTAAAACACACCAGATAACAATCCTAAAATCAATTTTTGGTGGGATTCTTTTTTATAGACATATTTTTATTAGGGCTGTCAAACGATTAAAATTTTTAATCGAGTTAATTACAGCTTAAAAATTAATTAATCGTAATTAATCGCAATTCAAACCATCTATAAAATATGCCATATTTTTCTGTAAATTATTGTTGGAATGGAAAGATAAGACAAGATGGATATATACATTCAACATACGGTACATAAGGACTGTATTTGTTTATTATAACAATAAATCAACAAGATGGCATTAACATTATTAACATTCTGTTAAAGTGATCCATGGATAATAAGACTTGTAGTTCTTAAAAGATGAATATTAGTACAAGTTATAGAAATGTTATATTAAAACGCCTCTTAATGTTTTCGTTTTAATAAAATTTGTAAAATTTTCAATCAAAAAATAAACTAGTAGCCCTATTCTGTCCTCAATGTGTGTGAGTACACAAATTGAAAGATAGCGAACATAAGTTCCAAAAACAAATCAGACGGTGTGGCAAAGTTGCATGGGCTTTACTGAAGTCATCTCTTTTTGACAGGAGCACGTTTCTTGTATTTTTGTAAAACTGAAAATAACAAGGCAATGTGTCAATAACGTGCATGAATCACAAAATAACATAAAATGTACACACACGTTTCCATTTGAGCAGTAGCACTAGCCAATTAGCTCACAAGCATCTAACAATGTAACTGCATTTCACCATATAGGTGAACAAATTCAAATACACATCATCAATAACTATCTAATGCTCATGAGTATAAACAAAGAAGGAATATAACTCACAAGCGGTGCATGTATTAGACACAAACAGTGTGATGGGGCTATAAGAACTGCCACTGAATACTGGATGCGGACGTTAGCTGGTCTGAATAGGACTGTCTATTAGTGTGAGTTCGCGTCGACATATAATCACGTCAGAAAAGCGCGCCGAAACCCAAATAATCAGCTGCACTGAATCGCCAGCAGAGGGCGACATTACGCCAAATAACATATGCAAGTCACACCCAAGCGCCAGCAGAGGGCGGAAAAACTCCATAAAACACAATTAACAAGTTGGCCTTTCACTGCACTGACATTTAAATCTGTCTGAGCGGGCCTAGTGCGTTAATTGCGTCAAATATTTTAACGTGATTAATTAAAAAAATTAATTAACGCCCGTTAACGCGATAATTTTGACAGCCCTAATTTTTATATTTTAAGTCTAGCACTATGAAATACAATACATGCTGATGGTTGTTTGATTACAGAAGCTCTTCTAGTATTGATAATCAGCTCTGAAATTGCTCGTTGTTGCTCCGCATTTTTCCCAAAGATAGTTCGTCTTTATCAGTGTTAGATTATGCTATTTTAGTCTCAGTTAATGATGACTACATTTTCACTAAAAATAAGACTAGCTGGACAAATCCAACAAGGTTATGCTGGATTGGTTGCGTTTTGGTACTGGTGTTGTTGGTACAGAATTCAGCAAATGCCAGATTTCTTGGCAGGGCCATTGCCCTTTCATGCATCATAGCTATAAGTAAATGCACGATTGCACGTGTCAATAGATTAACATTGGAAAATCATGTTGTCATTTAAAAATTGCTTTACCGTTAAGAGATTATGGGTTCGAATCACATTTTAAGCCTGTCTATGTGGAGTTCACATATGTTTTGCATATGTGTGTGTTTTATCTCATGGTACTCCGACCCCTCCTACATGAGAAAGACATGCATGTTAGATATGTTCAGAGGTGGGTAGAGAAGCCAACTATTTTACTCAAGTAAGAGTAGCATTACTTCTAAATAATATTTCCCAAGTCATCCAAAAATATGTTCAAGTACAAGTAAGAAAGTATTCGTTGAAAAGAAAACTCAAGTCATGAGTAACATTGTGAGTAACTGCGTACAATGTCAGATTGTTTTCTTTTAATAATGGTCTATTTTTTTCTCAGCACAACGTCATCTATATATTTACTGTTATTATGAATGTATACTGTACTATAGCCCAGTGGTCCCCAACCTTTTTTGCACCACATACCGGTGTAATATTGGCCATTTTTTCATGGACTAATATGTGGCAGAAAATGACAGTAAATATTAAATGACATGACGGGGCTAAAAATGTATTTCCCCTGCACTTAATGAAATTCACCATATGCTGAATCAACCTTTTTTAACAGCAGCCTCTCCTAAAACTTGACAGCAAATATCCTCGGTCACAGGCATAATAAGTTCTTTTCCTATCGTGAAAGGTTTTCTGCCTTTGGCAATATAGTTTGCCACGGGGTATGATGCTCTGAGTGCATTCGCTATTTTTGCCTAGTTTGCTAGCTTTAAGCACCACGTTATGCAGAATGGATTTGGTTGTAGACTCCTCTTCAGGCAGGTGTCTTTTTCGCCATAAAAAAGCTGTCCAAAGATGTTGCCACTCGCAGCACACAGCCAATAGCAGCTAACGTTATTGACTGGGCTGCTATAGGTATGCAACCACCCCAGTAATGGCGGCCAACTACTAGAGGGCAACGTACGCAAATCTCCACTCATATTAGACAAGAGCCACAGGCCAGATTGCGGATGTTAACAAATTATAATTTCTCCGTGGCCCAGTAGCAAATGCGCCATGGACTGGTACCGATCCTCGCCCCGATGGTTGGCAATCCCTGTTCAGTTGCTTTAGACTAGAACACTTTGACCCATTACCTGTCCAAAGAGCATGAGTTGCCTCTAGTGGAAAAAAAAAAAAAAAACATTGTTACCTCTGAATGGTATAATGGAGTCATGTGTTTATTGTTGAGACATTTCATTGGTGAAACAGGTAGCACTACTGTCACCATCCCTGGCAAAAATAAAGCCAATATATAGAATAAAGAGGAAAAATGCAACGACTCTAATGTAGCCCAAAGTAGCGGAGTAAAAGTCGTGTTTCTTCTTCAAAAATCTACTCAAGTAAAAGTAAAAAGTATTGTGTCATAAAACTACTCGTAACTACGTAAGAAGTACTTTTTTCTCAAATAGTTACTCTTACAGAGTAAATGTAACGCGTTACTACCCACCCCTGGCTATGTTGAACAACTACGGACATGAAATTGTCTGTACTGTTGGTGTGAATGTGCGTGTGGATGTGAATATCCAGTAATTGGCTAGTGACAGTTTCAGGGTTTTTATGCCTTTCACCCAAACTCAGTGATAGGCTCAAGAGGCAAACCTCTGGGGTAAGGTAATGAATGAATCCCCGAAAGTGCTGTAATATCTTGCATTACCAGAGGTCACCACAGGAGGTTGGCTTTAAGACAGAGCAAATAGAAGTCGATTAATGCTATGGGTGACATTACCAAGGGTTCTTATTTTTTCAATGAATAGACTGCAGTTCACTGTGACTTTTCTGACAAGTTGCACAAGTACTAAAGAAAATGAACAGATGGATAACTCAACTTTTGTTATACAACACTTTAAACAACCAAAGTTATACACAAAGGGCTGTGCGTTAGCTAAGAATCAAACATATGTGGCTTAGTCCTTGGTAGCTCGAGGAGCACCTGCTCAGCAGACTTGAATCACCTGCCAAGGGCCTAAAAATAAAGCAGCTCAGCGAGCTGGGGACATATTTAAACAAAAAATAATATACGTTTAAAATGGACTCTAAGGGCGCTTTCACACTAGCAGTGTTTGAGTTATTTTTCTTAGATAGTCCACTTCAATTTGTAAATGTGAACGCGCATCCAAACTCTAGTTCGGACCAAACAAATGAACTCTGGTCCGCTCAAAAATCGTGGGAATACAAGTAGACCAGGGTGCACCAATGCTACATTACGTGCAGCATCACACCACACTCCCTCCCCTCCACTCTGCTCCGATAAAGGTATTTCCTCTTCTAAATTTGTCCAATCAATGAGTGCTTCTTTCGTCCAGGTGATGCTACTCGAAAAGTTCGGTTGGCGTAGTGTAAATACAAGACCTTTTCTACAAGTCATTTGCAAGTGCTGTTGTGAGATAGCTCTCCAACTGGACCCTGGCCCTGTTGATCTAATGTGCAAGTGCCCTAAAATGTACAAGAAGCAAGTGAAAGGACATTAAATTTGGAGCGCTTTATCTTATGAGCTCCAGTTGAGCGTGTGGCTGCAGCATTTTGAGACAACTAGAGCTGGCTTAGGGAGAAATGGCTGGCTGCACATTACAGTAATGTAGATGCGATGTGACCCAAAAACAAAAGAGAAAAATCACTGTCCAGTTCAAAACTTGTGTTGTATTTTGATAGTATGTCAATAGGCCCAAGTCGACAAGTCTCGGTCGAACCACTAATGCTGGATGGTTTCTTTATGACAGAAAGTTTATTTAATACATTGTAAAGTGACTTCATATTTTATTTTCCTCCACAGGCGAGCAGATCTTTGACATCGACAGCGGTCGCAACGCACCCCTCCACGCACCACCCTCGGAGCACTACACCATCATCTTTAACACCTTCGTCATGATGCAGCTCTTTAACGAAATTAACGCCCGGAAGATACACGGCGAGCGTAATGTCTTCGAGGGTATCTTTAGGAACCCCATCTTCTGCTCCATTGTTTTTGGCACCTTTGCTGTGCAGGTAAGTTACTTCTTTTTTTTTTACTATTGTTTTAAAACAGTACCTGTTAAATTTAGAAAGTGTAACTTTTGACACCACAAATTCACGTATGTGTGTCTTTAGATAATAATTGTACAGTTTGGAGGGAAGCCATTTAGCTGCCAACCTCTGGACCTGGAGAAATGGATGTGGTGTGTTTTCCTCGGCTTGGGAGAGCTCGTCTGGGGTCAGGTGATGAACAAAATCTTTGCACTCGGTATACATTGCTTCTGAGTGTCCAGTCTTTAGGTGTATTTAGCTTAACCACCACATTAGATCTATTAACAAATACAGCATGACTTTTTGTCTCAAAAAATGCTGATTTTTTTTTTTTTTTTTTAACGCTTTTACATTGAAAATTCTAAAAAAAAAACTTTCTTTTGTTGCGCTACAATGTATTCTTTTAACAAACTTTGTATGTCCCAAAATGTAATGGTGCTCCCAAAAGAATACGGCTTTATGCCTATTCGATTATGACAAATATAATACGAACCTCAAGATGATGATATTACTTTTGCCGCAAATATAATTTCCATTATAAAGTGACATGCCTGTAAGAGTCCTTATTAATCAAGGTGTTTTTTTTTTTTTCACTTTTATGTGTGGCAGTTATGACTTGAGATATTATGATCTTTTCTCTTCAAAATATAACCTTCAATCAGTGGCGTTCCTAGCCTACATGGTGCCCTGGGCAACAAGACACAATGGGGCCCCCCAAAAAAACACCACAAATTTTTTTTTTAAAAAACAACAACAACGGTTGACCCACAAAATACAGAGCATGAAGTATACTTAGCACAAACCAACAATCAAAACACAGTACATTGATCTGTTGTTTTTCGCGGTTAATTGGGACCAAAACGTGCCGCGATAGGTGAAAAAAAGCGAAATAGCGCCTCCACAATTTTTTGTTTGTTTGTGTTTTTTGTGGGGGAGCTACTAAAAAATTTTTTCTGTGTGTGTGTTCTATGTATTTATTCAAATTTAGCATTATATATACTGTATATATATATATATATATATATATATATATATATATATATATATATATATATAATAGTGTTAACACTATCAAACCAATTGAAAGTGCACAACAATAAATATGTGTAAGAGCATATTAATTTAACATCACAAACACTAATAAAATATTAATATAGAAATAATAAAGTGTGGAAATTTCTATCTGTGGCTAGATGGCTCAGATATGTTGATCACTACAGGGGCTCCGGTTAGAGAGCACAGGAGATGAAATCAAATACTTTTTTGGGCTCATATGCAGGCGTGTATACATGTACACACATTTAGTATCAGGTGAGCATACATACAACAGCATAGTGTCAACATTCACAGACCTCTTAATGTGCAGAGATGGGTAGTAAAGCGTTACATTTCTCCGTTACATTTGAGAACATTTTGATGGGAGAAATTAACCGCTACGGCTTTGGAGTCATAATTCACAATATTTACGTAAAATAAATGCTAACTGTCCAGTTTTTTTGCTTTTAACCAAGAATCGAGACCTTTTAACATTCACATCTATAAAGAATTCAGGAATTTAAGCATTTATTCTCAAGAATTTTCAACGTAAAAAGCTCTTTGTCTGTGTTTCCACTCGGTCAGCTTTAAAAGAGATTGGCCCACTAATCGGCCCTGCGCCCCGTGTCCCATCAATATATTTTGAAGAGTATGGCCATACTTTTTACTTTAACTTGAGTAGATTTGTGAAAAACAAATGCTACTCTTACTCTGGACTACACAAGTCATTACAATTTACCTCTTTATTTTACATATCAGTTTTTTTTTTTACTTTAAAAATTGTTTTGGGGGCCAGAGACGCCAACAGTAGTGCTAACAGTTTCACCAATGAAACGCCGCAATAATAATCACATGACTCCATTATAACCATCAGACTCAAGCTTGACATTCTATTATCACACCGGCCTGTTCAATCACATGGCGTCTTCAAAGCACTGTAAAAAATAGAAGTATTTAACATAGTGTGCCACCGTCAACATCACTCGAAAGTGCAAATTTTAACCTCTTTCCCAGTTTTTACTTGGCACCAATTGACAATGGTTAACTGGAGGTATGATCCTTTTAGTTTCATAATAGGAAATAAGTTTTCCCCACTAGAGGGCACTCCTGCTCTTTGGACTAATGATGCTTAATTTCTGTAGATTCTGGAATTCAGTGTTTTTTGTTTTTTTTTGAGTGTATTTCTTTGGCTTAATGTGGTTATGTAATAGGTAATAGTACAGTATAAGAATATCAGTTCATTTAGATAACTTTGTGCTGAAAAAAAAAAACATTGTTTTAAAAAAAAAAAAAAAAAATCTAAATCAAACATTGTAGGCAGTTTAGCACAATGTTACTCATTACTTGAGCTACTTTTTTACCCTTACTTGATTACATTTTTTAGATAAGTACTTTTGCCTGAGTAATATTATTTTGCAGTAACGCTACTCTTACTTGAGTTTAATTTTTCGCTACTCTACCCACCTCTGTTTATGTGTTTGGCGAATTTAACATTAAACCGCTTCATTTTAACTATAAACCAACTATATTTAACTTTTGCACGCTATCTCCCTTCAAACCACTACAATCGCTGCTCACATT